>NC_134833.1:130839551-130897607 GCF_004210375.1 Tachypleus tridentatus
TTTTCTATCATCTGCATAAGGTCTCAATCTGATGAATTTGTGCAATGGATTACCCCAAATAGTGACAGCAGAAGCTAGACAGGCATGATGACTTGGTCAACTTGTGCTTGTCATTGTTTTCCCTGAATTATGGACTAGATGGTGAAATATATATCTACAAAAGAAATCTTGAGGAAAACCCCATCTCAACAGTGGGTACTGTACAAGGACAAAGGGTTAACACTTTCTGTCATCCTTTACTCAATTTCAATTTCAGGAGAGATACATATCACATATATTAAACAAATAAGGTGTTTATGAGACCTGTATAAGAAAAAAAAATAACATTTCACCTTCTGAAAGTTACTGTTGTGAAGTGTGGAGAATGACAACTGGAGTGAAATTAAAATTCTGAGGTACTTAGAAACATCAATGGCTATAGGCAAGAAAATGCCACGAGTTGGCAAACTTGATGAAAGGAAATATTAAAATAAAAAAAGTATCACCCACAGAATAATAAATAAGCCAGATGAGGTGTATAACAACAATTCAAAGTACAAGGAAACAAGTTACTAAAGAAAGAAAAACTGCAATGAGGAAACTCTTGATCACCTTGAAATCTAGCTGTAAGAATGAGATACAAAGAACCTGTACAGGACAATGGAAATCATCATTTTAAAACTGTACAAGAAAGAAAGAAAAGATTAATTAAAAAGGAAAGCAATTACCTTCCCAAGCAGTCCCAGCTTTAGAAAGGAAAGAGTGATCAAGGAATAATATTAGCTTGTCTTTATGGTATAGGACATGGAACCATTGAAGGTAGAAATATCAGAGCAACAGATCCTGCAAGTGAGAAGAAAATACATCTTAAGAGAAAGATGGTACAGGAAACAGACAAATTATGGTTCAAATAAAGACTACATCAGAGACCTGAAAACTAAACAAAGGTTCTATTCCAGTCCAGAAGGAAATTAAATGAAGAGAAAGACTCAAAAGAGATCTAAAAAACCAAAAGAAAGAAAAGGGGTAATGACTGAAAAAATCAAAACACTCTTGAAACTAACAGTAGCAGAAAAAGAAGTCAAGGAAAACAAAAAAAGCATAAAAAAGGAGACTACAATCCAGACACTGAACAACAAGAAATCTAATTTTATTAATTCCATTAACAAAATTACTCACAAATTTATCTTAAGTGCATTTTATTTATAGTGAATTTATACTTTCTTCTTTCCTGACTATATGAAAAGTCAGCTGTAATTTGAATTTGAACTAAAATGTTAAAACTATGTTGTTGCTCACATCCTACTTGAACCTTTAACTTCTCACTAGTAAACTGCTAAAAATTTAAAACTTTGCTTATCAAGTTTCAAGTAACATGAAGATATTTACAGTTCAAAATAAAATGTTGTCACCTGTCTTTGATATCTACAGTAATTAACCTAATTATTTCTTTGATTGTTAATGAAAAAAAAACAATGTTACCAAACCATGTGGCATTTGTTTTCTAAAATGTAGATTCTTATTGGTCAGTTACACTAACCAGCTTCATGTTACAAGTTCACTGAAAGATTGAATGAATATCCAGCAACATTTTACACAATAAACCATAATGGCAATAGCAGTAATTATGATTTTCAAAACAAGTGGTAAACTGTGACTGATCCAATAACTGGATATAAATTAGGGAAACTAACAGGAATAAAACTTTAAGGCACAAGAATGGAATTTGCAGTGCTTTAATGATGCATCTTTATCTCACATACAGTGCCAGTTTTTAATTATTATTAGTGTACTAACAGTAAATAAATAATACTGCATTTCAGGTTTGTTTTTCAAATCAATTACTCTATTTTTCTCTTTACAATTTTTAAACTAATGACAAATGTTAAAACCACTTTTCATACACTTCTTACTAATAATCCACCAGCAATACATATTTTAAATGTATGCCTTACTAAAGTCAAGATCCTGCTATCCACTGTTACACCATTTATGCTCTCTGTGTTTGGAGACAAGTCTACTTGAAGCTTTCCTTACAGGGAATCATACTTGTCAAAGAAGGCAATAACCAGTATCATTTCATTATGAAAAATACTTTCCTTACTAACTCTGACATTCTTTAAAGATATTACTGCTTATGAATATGAGGGTGAAGGAGTGGATTGGATTAATCTGATTTTATTAAAAAGCATCTGACAGCATGTATCAATTAAGGTGGTTGTTGTTTTTTTAATTATCTCTACAGATGTAGGGATGAATTGGATTACAGGGTTCAAAATGGATGGATGGATGAAAATAGAAAGTGGATTTCAATGAAACTGAATTAATATCACTATTGGGATATCTCAGGGGTTCAGTGTTAGAACATTTCATCTTTTGACTTGCATCAATAACACAGATGAAAGAATGGTTAACAAATTGTTTAAAATCCATTGATGAGATATTTGGTGTTGCTTACCGTAAAGAGGATGCTGCTACTTCACAAAAAAGATTTAGAGTATTCATTGATTTGGGCAAATAACTGAAAGATAACTTTTAATTACAACAAATGCATTTTAATACAAGTGAGTTATCATGATATGTATTGAGTATAATTTTCCTGAGGAAAAAACCACAACAGTGTTTTGAGAAAAAGGGATCTTGGATGTTCTCTAAACAATGTGCTGTTGCTAGTGGAGATAACTTCATTGTATAAGCCACTTGTTAAGCACTCATTTGGAGTAGTGTGTTTAGTCTTTGGCTCCTTCCTTTTAGAAAGTCACTGAATTGTTGGAAAATATTCAGAGGATAGTTACTAGCATGATACCTGGAATGGGAGGGTTGTCATATGAAGACAGTTAAGGATCTCTCAAAGTGTTTTCTCTTAACAAAGAAGAGTTAAAGAAAATCTTATTGAGGTGTTACTGGGCTTCTCCAAAATATCAATGAAACACAATATTTTAAGATAAGCCCAGTACCAATGCACATGTACAAATTTACACTCAGTGTTATGGAAATCCATGAAAACAAATTGTCAATAAAGACAAAAGTGCAAAATATCTAAAAAGATTATCCAAAAATTATCATACATTTACAAAGTATTAAATTACAGCATTGGCAAATATCAAAATTTTCAATTACCTGTTAGAGGCAAAGATGGTCGATCAGCTGATGGCAAAGTGCCATAGCAAAGAGTCTTCCTCACATGTTCTGTTAGATCTTCATGGTCTTTAAATATTTGACCAACAACCTTTTAAAAATCAAAAGATTTACTTATTAAGATGCAAGTCAAAATAAATTTTGGGGTGAATTATTTAACTACAGGGTAATCTCACAATGAGCGAAGTGCATATAAACTTCAGTTTAAAAAAAACAGAAAATTAATGATATGTCCAGACTTTCCATTTGCAGTTAATTATATATTCAAGACATGACAAAGGTAGACAAATTACATTACACACATAATCACTGTTCTGTATGTACATTTACTTAAGCAACTGAATACATGAATCTTGTCTCACAATTTACTGTAAGGAAAGACATACAGAATTGTAAGAAATAATCAGTGCTTTGATGTCATCCAGATTAGAATATAAACCTCAACAGTTCCATTGTATCAAAGTGGCCATTTTTTTTATGTGTAGGTGAACTGGGATAAGAGCCCTTCTGTTTTTGACCATGTCTTTTTTCTTTATTTTCTTTGTTCAAAGGAGGTCTATCAACCTCCACGGATCCTGGATTGGGTCACTGGAAGAGGATTCCAACAGTCGAGGATATGAACGAATGATCATTTTGCATCTTAGGGTGGGAGATGTACCCACTGAAATGCCTGTACCCAGAACCAAAGAAAATAGATCTTGGGGTTTGCTGGAATTAATATTAGGGACAGAGATGGGTGTTGATGTTGATTCAGCAACTTTCTTTACCATGGAGGTCAAAAGACTTTTCATATGGTTTGAGAACGATTTCTTTTGGAGGCAAGAAAAGATCTGTCTGCACTTCCAATGTAGTAGTGGAACAAAGTGTAGCAGCACACATCCGAGGTGAAGTGGTGAACAGTAACTTCTGAGCCTCAGGGTAAGTAATGTTTTAAATCATTTTCAAATGCTACACCTCTTTCTCTTCCATTCCTTTAGGGTGAGAGCCATTACAATTAATGCAACAAGGGTCTATTTCACACTCATAGGCATTGTGGTCCTTGCCACTACAACAAGCACACATCAAGGAACCACATGATGTCTTTGAGTGACCAAATTGCTGGCACTGGAAACATCTGAGGGGGTTTGGAATATGTGGCAGTACCTTGCAATTGAGATAAACTGCCTTGATAGTAGCAGGTGGACACAATGACAAATGTTAAAATGAGGACAATGGTCAGCATCATAATTCAATCTTTGCAAGTGGAGATACACCTCACTGCAGAAACTAATGAGAATCTCTAACAGGGGGATAGTTTTCATATCCCTTTCAACAATTACTCCTCATGATGAATTCACAGTAGCATGTAGCATAACTTCAATGGGTATATCCCCAATTGCCTTTGAAAGTAAGAGTTCACTGTATTTATAAGTGGATGTTTCCACCAATATGTCACCAGAGTGAAGCTTTTTGACTGACTCTGGAGAGACAGCAAGTCCTTCCTGAATAAAAAAAAAGGATACATCTGTGCTAAAGTTTTGTCTGAAAGATAATGTATTATAAGAAAATGTGTTACAGGTGTTAAAAACTGCTGTTCAGAATCTTCAAGATGTGATCTGTTTTTTCACTATTTAAGTTTTATTTGGGGATCCATAATAAAGAATGTTTTGGTGCCCACTGACCCCACCCACCATGAAGCCCTACAATGCCAAACGAGGACACTATAGCAATGCCAGGGTTTCGTTAACACTATACCTAAACATCAGAATCAGATACAATGTTCATAACACCTGTTGAGAACATTTAACACCAGTACTTGGTTGCCCTAACCCAAGTGGACCAGTCGACTGACCCTAGAAAGACCACCCCAAGCCCCCCCCTCCCATCTACATGAATTCAAAGCCAAAGTGGTGTGTTAGGGTTGGACCCCTCAACCACCAGGATCCTTTCCTCCCCTTCATGGGTTACCACACATGACAAGCACATGGGCAGATATTCATATCCCAGAGGAGGTAAACTGAAAGAGCAGAACCTTCTCTGGGAGGTCCTCTCACCATGTACAGGTATCCACCCTGAGAGGTACAGAACAGTTAAACTTGTGTAGTGGGAAAAATTTGACTCTTGTGATAGAATTTTTACAAAATCATATATCAAATTCTAACTTAAAAGCAAATCTATACGTATTCACTAAAGAGAAAAACTTTCTTTGGTATCTGTACACGATAGGCAATATATCTTAAGCTTGAAAGTTAGCATCCCAGCCAATGTAAAGTGTTTTTGAAAATCATGAAAAGAAAATAATAACAACTACAAAGAATTATTCTTTACAACTTCCCATAGACTAAAACAAATGAAAATATGAGAATGTAATGTACATTACAACTTTGTGCTTACAAATTTCACTTGCAGTTGACTAAAGTAACAGTGTTTAGGAGACTGGAAGAATTAAGACAATATGGGTATAAGATAAGGCAAAGGTAGATGGAAAAAAAAAAACTTGCAAAATATCTTCCACCAGGAACAAGAAATGTAGGAAGAGGTATGCAAAAGAAAAAGAAGGCTCAATTTGCATGAAAGATTCCACCATCTGCCACACAAAGGCCATCACCTCTTACCAACAAAGATAAACCCAATACCAATGTAATTAGCAAGCTAGTGTGAACAATTATCTTGACACTTGTATATGCACAAGGTTCCCTGCCCAAAGTGTGTACTGTGTATTTTAGGCTTAAAGTACCAGAGAACCTTCACCATGGATATATAACAATCCTTGAACACTTCAATAACTCAATGATTAGCTAGCATTAACTTTTGTGATTAAGAAATCAAATCGGTTATACTTGTGTCTTATACTAGAGAATGTATAAAAGACTAAAGCTATATAAATTACAAGTGATTCACATATACTTTGAATAAGGTTTATTTATCAATGTTAAATGTTGTCATATATGCAAAGATTACTTATGAAAAAAATGAAGTCAGGTTGCATTCTCTGACTTTATAAAAATATAATTAGGCATATACCTGGGAAAATCACTCTATTACTTAATATAAATTTCATGAGTACTAGTTTTAGAGATAAACTTCTGTTTTTCCTCTCCTAGGTTCAAATAGAATCCTGCAAAATACAATATCCTGTGAACTAATTTTAAATTAAGAAATCTCCATGTGTGTGGTGTGTGTGTGTTTGATGACAAGAATAAGGTTTCATCCATTATTATTTAGACCGTAAACTCTAAATACTTTATATTATCATGGAATTCACATGTGCACAGTCTGTACTGCCCAATTATGTGGTTTAAACTAAACAGTATATGATATTATAAATGCTTTGTGCTCAATATGAATTTCTTTAGCATCACACTATTCTTACAAGCTACAATACTCAGTTTTAATTCAACTGAGCAAGCAACATATACATATACATGTATAACAAAACAGAATAACAAAACACTTCCCTGACATCAACCTAATTGAGATTGGTAATACTAAGTAATAGTATCACAAAACTGGTAAGTAGCCATTTTTTTGGAATAATTAATTTAATATTAATAAAGTTACCAGCCCGTGATTCAAAATAATTGTTTACTTACTTTTGCCACTCTCATAAGATATACTTGTAATTTGCACGCTCTAATATTGTACGAGTTTTAAAACTAACACCATTAGTACAATATATTACTAGCTATCAATGAAAATATATGAAAAATAGAAAACTTCTGCGTAATATTCATTTTATATAAAATTGTTAATCTACTAATGTTAAGCCTAATACTAATAGTAATGTCACAGGATTGGCGCCATTTTTATTTATTTAAGTTATTACGACATTTGTTTTACAGAACCCACCGGTTGAACTTCACGCCCAGAAATTAATCCACTTACGATATCAAGATTAGGCTTAACTTTCTTATAAATGACAACCTACCTCGATATTCGAAATGAAATCTCGAGATGACTTAGTAGGTTCTGAAATATTCAAATTCATTTTCCATAACATTATGACAAATTTTAATGACAGTAATTTTAAATCATAAAATAAAATTATTTCATGGACAGGCCACAATCACGAAAAGGAGCTTCCCCGCTTTGTCACAACTTGCCTTTATTTTTAGTCACCAGGGAGTTATTGAGTCTGGTTTTAACCTTTAAAAAAAGCAGTTTTATAAAAAACAATTCAATAAAAAGATTATTAAGTCCTCCAAATCTTAATGTTACATGCTAGGGAAAGCTCAACTAGAGGATAAAAGTTGTTTAAAGTGAAAGCATTAACCCAAAAAATATTAAAGTTATGATAATCAAGAAGCTTGTCAAATGTTTTTTGTTATAGCTACTTAAGTTCGAATAAACCACCACGTGAAGTTTTGAAACAAGAATCGACATCTGTTTGTTAATTAAGCCACATATTTCAGATCCAACATTGTGAACAGAAGACAAGCTTTATGTATATTCTATATTGTGTGTGATTTAAATATAATTATGACTTAAAACTACACGAAAAGTTTAGATTTGGAATTGTCCTAATAACCTGACATGTATTTTACAGAGAATCTTAAGAGCATTGATAATTTCACTGAGTCAGATAATTCGACATGATTCTGAAGTTCTTGGTTTATCTCAGTTACTTTTCTTCCCTAGCACATTAACTCTAGATAATATTACAAATTTAGATACAATAAAGGACAAGATAAGCTAGATAGGCAATGAAAAACCGTGATAACTTTACCAATGAATTTTCATAAATAATTATTTATAAATTTCAGAGATCACAGTTTTTGGCTTATTTATTTATTTTTCGGACATATGTTGAAACCGCTTCCCTAACAGAGATGTGTTCGAAAAGATAACTTACAGCTTATTGTAAAATGCACCAATTTTTAAATTTATGTTATCGCAGATGTATGTTTTTAAATACTTTTTATTCAAATATTTCTGATTCATGTTACAAACAAATGTATAAGGTTGATTATTTAGGGATGTGTCGACCAGGGTGGCGTGAAAGCACCATACCTCTGAATGGAATTCTTTGCCCGCAGCAGCCCCATCTGAGATATCACAATTTAACATTTTAAAATTTGAAATTCTCTACATTGTGATTCCCACTGATCATGAAAATATAATTTTAAGGTCTTTATATCTCAAATCAAATAAAAGTATCCAAAAACACCATTGTTGATAATCATATTTTGCATACTTAACTAATCATCAGAAATTTTAAAAAAGTGTAAATACAAAGTATTGAAAAGTGTAGTATTCAGATACTCTGGTACTCAACAGAAAACTCTCAGTACAACAGGCTCCCAAAATCATATGCAGATAAAAATTTTGAATATCAGTGTAGTACAAAGATATTTTGATAATAATGACAGGATTCTACATATATTCTTCAAAAAAAAGAAACGCAAAAGGCAAAATATGAGACAAATTGTTAACAAGTTTATTCCAGGTAGTACTGTATGACATGTGTGAAACTTTGCACATTCACTGCTGAACATCCAAAGTCTGAAAAGGCGAAGTCCACGCTCACTAGGTGAAGTTTAACGTCACTCAACGTCAATAACGAGTATGCCCCCCGTGAGCATCAATAAAGGCTTGGCATCTCCTGCCCAGGGAAGCGATGAGATGACGAATCACATCCTGTGGAATGGCTGTCCACTTAACCTGCAAAGCTGCTGCAAGCTGAGGTAGAGTCTGCGGTTGAGGTTGTCGCCGTTGCAGACGTCGGTCCAACTCGTCCCAAAGATGTTTGATGGGGTTTAAATCTGGTGATCTAGAGGGCCAGGGAAGAACGTTGATGTTGTGGTGTCTCAAGAAGACAGTGGTGAGTCGGGCTGTGTGAGGACGGGCGTTGTCATGTTGAAAAACGTCGTTGATGTTCACCACGATGGGTTGCACATGGGGCCTAAGAATCTCATCGACGGTTGCGTACGGTCTGATGGGAAATTCTACGCAGCCCTGGTATGGTTGAGGCAGTAGACGTCGCAGTAGTGATCCTATCCCGAAGGTGACGTAACCTGATGTAGCGATCTTTGCGGGGTGGTCACACGAGGTCTGCCAGATCGTGGACGGTCACGAGTTGATCCATGTTGTTGGTGACGATTCCATTGCCTTGTGATGGTACTTGGTGGACATTCACAGCTATGGCAACATCTGATCGAGATTCACCTGCTTCCAAGCGATCAATGGCCTTGTTGCGTTGTGCTTCAGTCAGTCTTGGCGTAACTGTATTGCGTGTCGGTGGCTTAACACTGAGCTATGGAAACCGAGAACCCGTCACTTTTATAGGGATTGTGCACATGTTGCACTTGCAGAACATGCAGATCTCTCAAAGAAATTTATTGGACACGCATGCGTTTTGGCGAAAAATCCGATGTTTTCCTCCGTTTTCAAAGTGCACAACTTTTATTGTCATTTTGGTCTGACAATCAGTTTTTTAACAAGTGTAACATCACATACTCTGAGCTTGTAACGTTATTACATATATTTCTCTTTAAAATAACAAAAATATCCCTTTTGCGTTTCTTTTTTTGAAGAGTATATATTATTAAACTCCCCGGCTCTTGGAGTTAGATAAAAACACGTCTACATGAGATAAGGGAAGAAATAAGAATAATAACCAGTTACTTCTCTTTTAAGTCATAGAAAGGCCCTACATTCTTTAGATCGATCATGCCAGTGACCTTTCCCATTGTATAAATTAAATGGAGTTCAATGTAACTTCCACCTCATACTATTTTGTACAAGTTTCTGTTAACTTTTTAAAGTGAGTATGACCTCAGTACAGGAGAACATGATATAAGAATAGGGCCAAGCAAACATAAACCTTATGAAACAATCCTTGCACATGAAACACCACATGTGGTGTATAACCTTTGCTAAGAACGAGGATCATAACAAGTTAACAGCTTTTGTACGTCCGATTTACAAGGGTATCACTAATTATATCTAGGTTA
This sequence comes from Tachypleus tridentatus, assembly GCF_004210375.1. Classification (NCBI taxonomy): domain Eukaryota; kingdom Metazoa; phylum Arthropoda; class Merostomata; order Xiphosura; family Limulidae; genus Tachypleus; species Tachypleus tridentatus. The sequence continues at coordinate 130,849,601 of NC_134833.1, forward strand.
CCTGCAAAACATTTAAAAAAAATTACAAGAATTGGCACTATTAGAGATATATTACACTATGTAACACAAATTTTGTTCCTGGATAGTATGTGTTATTTCTTAATTGCTTATGTTGTAAATGTACAGAAAATGGTCATTGTTCCCTTCAAACGTTGCTTTTGTAACCTGGATAATGAAATCTAGACATTAACCTATTTTCTATGTAAAAACAGACAGATTTGCACATTTTCATTTACATAATTTCTGAACAAAACAACATATGAATCAAGATTTACATGTATTTATACTAACGTTACACAAAAATGAACAAAAATGTTTAGAAGTGAGTAGTTTTTCGAAATTTGCGACTGTAATATAAATCACTTTCAGTCTCCAAATATAGTCTTCCATCATGTTTTCGTTATACGCTCCCAGGTCACAAAAGCAAAGTTTGAAGAGAAAAATAGGTCTTTTCCATTAAGCAATTGGGAAATAACACTTTTTGCACAGGAACAAGAAAAGTAAAATTTTTGTTACATAGTGTTATTTATTTGTTATTCATGGAAGTATAAAATTTGACTATCTTTTCAATCGTCACAAATTTGCTTGATTTCAACAATTTGAATAATGAATAATTATTCCACTATTAAAACTTATAATTATACCAAGCGAAGAATAATCCAAAATACAAATATCATTTATAACATCAAAGTAACATATTTCTTCATAAATATACTTTATTGACAATGCCGTTAGGATATTATTATTATATTATTGTGAAAGAACAATGTATTATACGGCCAGTAGAAAGGGTGTGGGGTGTTTTTTTTATAGCAAAGCCACAAAGGGCTATCTGCTCAGCCTACCGAGGGGAATCGAACCCCTGATTTTAGCGTTGCAGTAGAGAAAGATTTGAAATCTTATTGTAATGTAACTTCCCACAAAATAATGTATAATGGAACTAGGATGCGATGATTCATCAGTGAAATATTTATGTTGTTTTTTATATTTTCGACTGTATTCGTAATAACACCTTTCGAGCTCAATATTAATTTGATGTACTAGGCTAACAATGCAAAGTAATCATCTTAGGTCTAAAAATAAATAATACACAATAACAGATTTTGATAATTTATTATACTAAACATATAACTTTTCATTGTAAAACAAATATAAAACCGTAATAACTAAATGTCATGTAGTTTTATGAAACAGCTGCTCTGTACTGTTTGAATTAGGAACTGAATTGCATGTTTTTATTTTACTAAAATAACATTCCTTCATATAGTAGTGACAGCCAAGAGGCCCGGCATGGCCAGGCTGGTTAAGGCGTTTGACTCGTAATCTGAGGGTGGCAGGTTCGAATCCCGTCGCAGCAAACATGCTCGCCCTTTCAGTCGTGGGAGCGTTATAATGTGACAGTCAATCCCACTATTCGTTGGTAAAGAGTAGTCAAGAGTTGGCAATTGGTGGCGATGACTAGTTACCTCCCCTCCAGTCTTACACTGCAAAATTAAAAAGGGTTAGCGCAGTTAGCCATCGTGCAGCTTTGCGCGAAATTCCAAAATAAACAAACCTGATGTTCAAATATTTAAAATGTCTTTTTTGATATAATAGTCAGTGCGCTTTCATATATGTTTTATCCAACGTTTATAATATTGCTGTCAAGTAGTAACTGTTGTATACATTTTATAAAGCTACCCCTTAAGCTGTTGTGAAGTTTAAAGTTTTGAATACTCTTGTTTTATTATTTTGTTGAGTACATAAATGCTAACTAGGTAGCGCTACCAGCCCGAAATTGCAGAATAAAGCTGCTGACTAAATCAGAATCAATATACGAAGCTGTTTTTCATTTTTTAGCTCAATTTGTTGAAAGCAGCGTACTAAGCAGCCAATAGTTCATTGAAAGTCACAACCCTAAGATGAAGTAGGTTTGGCTGAATTCGCTAATTTTCATAAAGTATGTACGAGGAGCTGATACATTAGCAAGCTGACTGAATTTTAAACGATTTAGGGTTTTATAATTTACCATTAGTCTCGATTCTCGTGTCTTTTATGCACAGCGAAACAAAAACATTATAAGTATTAAGGGGAAAAATCTAGGGATACTAAAATATAACATTCCCTTTTCGCCTATCCCCTTTTTCCAAACGCACACATAGAATCAACGGAAATGAATATTAAAATAATCAACAATGTGATAAAAAATATATAACAAGATCAGCAGCAGGAGCAACAGTAATTAAAGTAACAGCTCAAATAGGAGACAAGTGAAGTCCGGCATAGCCAGATAGTGAGGACGCTCGACTCGTAATCTGAGGGTCGCGGATTCAAATCTCCGTCGCACCAAACATGCTCGTCCTTTTAGCCGTGGGAACGTTATAATGTGACGGACAATCCAATAATTCGTTGGTAAAAGAGTAGCCCAAGAATTGGGTGATGATGTTTGAAAATGTATGCAAAACTCTGAACGAATCTGCGGTGTTACTTTTATTACTGGACTGGTCAAAGAGCTTTTCTGTCCTGTTATGAGATAGTTTCATTGTATCTCAGTTGATTATGTGTGTAAGGAAAATCATTGTAACTGCTCATGGAGCAGAAACGCTTCCGGATTCTTTCAGCCATTTTCATGATTGCCAGGTACAATAAGAATGTGGATCGTGGGAGCAGTTTCGGCACTTTTAATGACATCAGTTTCCGTTTTAAAAAGACCAAGACACTTTATGAAAGTGCCGTATTTTCATGTCAATCCATTACACTACAACAATTTTTTGAAAAGTTTTGCTTTCTGAAAAGTTTTTGCTGATTCTGACAGATACCTGGTGGGTATGTACAAACATAGTTTTGGTTTATCACGTAGGAACTCTGAGAAATAGACAGTTAACAGTTTACCGGCAATAACGTATTTAATTGCGTTTATGTTTCTAATACGCTATTAGTTTCAACATAATTAAAATTGTTTTGCTCCTGATTTTCGTTTGTATTCAATGTTCGGTGCATCACGTTGCAGTTTTTAATAGTATTCAGCAAGCACTAACGGATTCCAGTTGCCTTGATATCGTTTTTCCATTGCAGCAAAACTGAATATTTCAATGAAACGGTACGTGATGGGCAAATCTGGACGTGATTTTCGTGATCAGCAGCCAAAAATCTTTAAGGAACACCCAACAGTGTTCAAGAAGCAAAAACTTTGTTGTAATTTTAATTACAAGTTTCTTTGCGCTTTATTTTAAATGAAATTCTTCTTTTCAATCCTAAGAGTAATTGTATATTAAAAAATAAATAATACTTAGTTATTCTTTTCTTTAAACTTACTTATTTCGCCTGTTCTGCATTCATTCTTATGTTAATATTCCATCCAAACAAATAATCGAATCTATTGTTATGCAAAGTTAGTTTATCTGTGACATTATTCTTGTAAATCAGGAATACCATACACAGGAAGAGGAAGCCACTATTTTTCAATACACTCGTATGGTACTTGAGAATGTACCATTATTTCTTTCCTCTATTAAATTGAACGTATCATTTTGTTTCTAACAAAGACTGTTTTTTACACTGTTTTCCTCAACTCATTAAAATTAGAAATTCTGTTTAATATCACTTTACGTTTTCTGCCAGTTCTCTAGTTATTTGTAGCGATCAGAGAACACAAATTTTGTTAACTATGTTTATGCTTTCAGCTACGTTATATCCTAATAGTAACTTGTGATACACAAAATGTGCTTATGACCTATAGTGATCACACAAGGACGAGTCCCTCAGTCTTTCAGCTTCTTCCGTATAACAGCACTGGTTATAGAGCTATGATCTACGGTGATCACACAAGGGCGAGTCCTTAGATTTTCTTCTGCATAACAGCACTAGTCGTTGTAACGTATTTCTCACTACAAGAGGCTCTTACACAATACATTGAGGTTAATGTTTTCATCTACTGTTTATCCAAAATTCGTTAAGTTTGCGCTAACGATGAATTCCTGAGGATCATTTTGAGCAGCTCAAAGCCAGTGAAGCTCATGAAATACGTCTCTGAGCGTTACATAAATTCCTGTTCTTACTAGTATCTTGTGAGAAAACTGCCATATTGATTTCAAAGATTGCAGTTTCCTTATGATATAGAAATGCAGGACGAGAGTTTTTTAGTATACAGAGTTTATCATGACATGTTACTCTATTATCCTCGGATATTTAACTTACACTTACAGGTATACCCTGAAATCCCCATAAAATCATTGGAAAAAACAATTTTGCAATTTGCATTGTGCACGTTCTTAACTGTTTCACTGATTTTTGTTTGTTTGTGGGTTTGTTTTTTTTTTTGTTTATTTCCAATGGCAAGCTAGTTAACTTTTCCAATTATCTCCGCTGTATAACTGGTAACAGCTGTGGAGTATACCGTTTCGTCTCTGCTGGAGACGAATCATTCATTTGATTCCATGATATTTTTAACACTAAAGAATGCTCTTTGCGTAATTTTATAATCGGAAAACAAGATAACTTCGCTCAGGAAACCTTGAAATGATCAATTTTAAAAGCCATCTGCACATGCAAATCACCAAACATTAACTCATCTACAACAGCCTGTACAACCATAGAACACGAGGATATTCTGGTCAAGGTGCGAACAGTAACCACAGATCACGAACTGTTCTTGTTTTGTCATCTACAAAGTTTTAGCCTATAAGATGCTCAGAGTCAATTTACATTATTACGCTGATAATCACGAGATGGCAATAAAATATGAAATTATGAAATGAAAAATGTATACTGAGTTAAATGACTTGTAATCGTCAATTTAAATTGACAAGACATCATTTGTGACAAGATTATGTAATTAGCATAAAACCTTATACTTATGTGATTGATTTATTTTTACACAATGGACTTTGGCGCAGATAGCCTAGCTGCTTTGTGCCATAAAACACTAAATCAACCAACGCAATGGACTATCTGTGCTCTGCCCACCACGGGTATCTAAACCCGGTTTATAGTGGTAAGTCCGCAGACACACCGCTGTGCGTCTTGGGGGGTCAAACAAACGTGACGTCAGTTTTCATTTCTGTATATAATGATATAGATAGACCAGCATGTATGTTGTGCTGAAGACATATTCATGTCGTCCTAAACTTGTTCAGTACAGAATATCCATAAATACGGGTATTTGTTTGTTTGTTTTGGAATTTCGCACAAAGCTACTCGAGGGCTATCTGTGCTAGCCGTCCCTAATTTAGCAGTGTAAGACTAGAGGGAAGGCAGTTAGTCATCGCCACCCACCGTCAACTCTTGGGCTACTCTTTTACCAACGAATAGTGGGATTGACCGTAACATTATAACGCCCCCACGGCTGGGAGGGCGAGCATGTTTGGCGCGACTCGGGCGCGAACCCGCGACCCTCAGATTACGAAGCGCACGCCTTAACGCGCTAGGCCATGCCAGGCCTAAATACGGGTATATTTTGCTGATATTGTTCATTGTTAACGAATAAAATAATGTATATTTTCAAGTACGAACCTTCCGATATAAAATGTCCTTTAATTCCACGTATTAAAATCACAGCACACTAAAATTTCTACTTGTCACTTTGTTGTTATTGCAACAAATATCTTGACTGACAGAAACTAAGTTAAAACGGTTATTTACATGAAAACTTTTGCAATTACTGTCAATCATGCTCAACTTCTTACAAAACCTTTTCAACAAATGACCTCCATCTGCACATGAATTGTTTGTGGTGTTAAGCTATTACAACCGGTTAGCACTTCCCGTGCTTATTATGAAAATAAATATAATTGTTTGTTTTTGCATGAACATAGAAGTAAGGAGTTTTATGTTTTAATACGTGTCAAATTCCTGACTTGTTCCATCACCCAATGAGTTTAAACTTTAGGTGAGTTATAATTCCAAAAGAGGTGATTGAGTCTATACTATTTAAGTCTGTCAACTGTAAATCTTGTCACGATGTGATTTTGTTTTTTTACCAATTAAATTTAAAGTAACTTGATAACGTAAAGGAGATATATTGTTCATCTAAAGTTATCTAATTTTAAGTAAATAATAAGTTGACATCAGTTGTTGTTTTACTTTTGTTACTTTTCCTTCTTGTGATATCTAAAAATCAAAAAAACAAACAAATGAGCGGAATGTTGTCCAAGGGCTTATAGCACTAAAAATCGGGTTTCGATACTCGTGGTTGGTACAGCACATATACCCCATTGGGTAACTTTGTGCTTAATAGCAACCAAACAGAAGTCACTTTTAATACTGACTATTGGAAGTAAATATTCGTTTTACCTTATTTTCTTGTGGGTTTTGTTTTCCTCAGTAACACAGTTTATACATTTTACAGCTTGGCTATTATTGTTGTTTTCTTAGTGCAGAGCTACATAAGGAATAATCTAAGCTCTATCTGCTGCGAAGAAATAAACCTCGAATTTTATCTTTGTAATCCATGAACTGACGACTGACCCACTGGATGAAGAGAACTAGTTCGTCTGTGATTGATTTTGTTTTATGTCAGTCAAATTTCAACATTTAATGTTATTCCACTCGATGCTATTCCTTCAAATATAACACAAAATTAATTTTTCTGCGAGATTTTCTTATTAAATTAAACCAGGCAAACTTCTAACTTTTCATCTCTTGCTAAGAATCGTATAATAAAACAGCACATGTGACAAAAACGACTTTTCGGGAAGGAGCTGGGTGTGGAGAGTAGAAATGATGCATAATGGCAATAAGTGAAATGTTAATCCTTCGAGACACATCTGTAAACTTTTATATACGAGTCCCTCGTTAGTGGCAGTTAGGGTAGATTATTCTACTGTAATCAAATTATCGAAGCTAAATGTACAGACATAAAACAGGCTTTTGGTGAAGATGAACACGTTGCTCCGATTAGTGCCTGTTACTGTAAATATTAGCTTCTGATAAAAATGCTTGGTGAGCAGAAGATAGTGAGAGAGAAGCATGCGTTTTGGCGCAACAGTTGTCGTCATAGGCCACACTGAGACGGCGGAATGAATACTTGTGCTATAAATAAACCACTTCCCTCGACAGCAATCGGCTTGTTTACCATGAGCGTGCGCCAAAGCACCGGCTGAGTACAGACTTTCAGGGTAAATGAAAGGCATTTTCACGAGAATCACACTCATGAGTTAGGAAATGTTTGGACCTACTTGCTTTACTAAGCCATAGGGAAATATTTATTTCCTGAGTTGGAACATTCAAAGTGTCCGAAGTTAATGTTTCAGAAAATAAACCAGAAACACAAGACAGGTAAAGGTAAGCCAACAATTTTGAGCTTGTACTCGTTAAACTATAGTAAAAAGAATTCCTGTTAAAAATTTCCGACTGTGGTATTATTCGTCTTTGTAGACCTCGTGAAGTTTAAAGGTGATTATCACGTAGAAAATATATATATATTGGCGAATTATATGGAAAATTAAAGATATTGAACTCAAGCAGCTAAACTTATAAATGTTAAGTTCCTAAGACAAATTTGAAATGTGGACATTGAAAGACTTGATAGATATTTTATAGAGCAGTAAGTAGAAAATGAATATTAAGTTATGGGTTATTGTTGTTTTTTAGGTGCAAAAGAATGTCGGATACTAAACAGAGATGTGTAACTTCAGTCTCTTTAAAATTAAACAGTTTAGCTTTATCACAATAAAGGGATTATCCTCATGGCATAGTTTGTAAATTAAAATAGTGTAAAATATATATAATAACTGAATAACGAAACTTTCCACAATATATATGTGTTTGTGTATATTAATAAATACTGAAACTATATCTCTCACTCCTCCACGTTATAACGAATGTAGTCGTTCAAATTAATATGCATCCACTTTCGTTTCTGTTGCAAAAATATGTTCAGCCTTACTCTTTACTCGTTTTACATAAAAATATAGTTATCTGAGAAGCAAACCTATAAGAAATATGAGGCCTACATTTTTAACTAGCTTTTAAATAACTGATCAATCACTCATTACAACGTGAACAGCTTGAGCTGCCGTCAGCAGAATGCTTACGAAGCTATGATGCGTGTTATGTATTAATATAAACAAATTATTTTGTAAGTGCTGTGATTCAATATCCATCAATACTGACCTTTGATTATTGAAAAACACTGTAGTTATTTCGTGGAGAGAGTTGTGGACGATATTATTCTAGGAATTACAAATGCTGTAAACTTGCATTGATAAACTCGGTAATTGTAATATGTTGCTGTAATATATGTGTACAGTGGTGCATTATTATAGAATAAGCTGCAGAAATATAAGTTTATTGTACTTTTACAGTGATAGCTACTGAACTATCAGCTGCCAGGTCTTTTTCTATAAAATTAAAGATCTGATTTTAAGAGTGTCGTCTGACAGAAACTTTCGACTATCATTTAAAACCGATAGGGCGTTCAAACCCGTCAGACAGAACCAGGTTGACAGTATTAGCGTTACTACATAAGTCCATGAATTAGCTGTTTGATTGCAACAAAAGGAGCCTTTCAGTTTGACGATACCGTAAAAAACACACAAACACAAGATAACTCTTGAAACGACGTATGCAACTGATTAGATAATGCTTGATATAGCACACACTGAACACGATTGACTGATTTCCAGTTTATGGTTCATGAAAAATCAATTGCGACCTGGTCCAGTTACTTCTTACAACCTGTAGAACAGCTTTCAATATATCACGTACAACTAAGCAGGCAGATCCCAAGAACTCACATGAGATACTACATTAATCCAGTTATATTATAAAGTTATTATTACGATCGTGTTATGCCCGCTCTTCGTTTTACCTTCTTCTATTCATCAATTTCATTTACGTTGTAATTGTTTCTATCAAGAATTGACTCATACCGATGCAAATATAACAAACTGTTGTTTATTACTGGTAATCAATGACACATATTTAGAAGTAATCTTAGTTTCTTACTGACAGCATATTACTTTCTTCCTTCGCATCTCTCCCTCATTTGTTCTCTCTCACATCTTACTGATATCTATTTTTTCATTGAACTCATATTTTATATATTCCTTCTTGAACCAACGCCGAACCAGCTCCTTTCTTTTTGACCTTATACCTGCTTTCCGTATATCGGATCATAACGTCTCATAACGGTAAGGGATATGACCTCAGCTTGTTTCCATTGTGCTAAACTTAGAAAGGTGGCCGCTCACTCCAATAACTTTCATAATGATTTAGAATAGTGTAATCTCCTTATTCCTTATAGACTGACCAAGATTGGGCCTTTTTCCCATCTCTTTCATTTCTACCTGACGCACTGGAAACTCTAGATTCATAACAGTTACGGTACAACTAAGTAGATGGTTATCGAAACACCAAGAAGGACCTGATAGAAGTTTCATGGAACGGTTTTAAATTTAATTCTACGACCAAACAGGTGGTTCACGATATACCAAATGAAACCTGTAGGCGGCTCTTTAAAATGGTTCTACCTATTATTAAATAAGAACAGGTTCCATATGTTTGGCATGAACTGATAATAGGCTAAAATAGATTAAATTAAATGCCGAATGAACTAGCTTTCTTTCTATCATAGGAAAAGCAATATAAATATTTATCACTACTAAACATTCTCTCACAAATGGACAGGTTTATGTGTTTGTTTCATAATTTATCAAGAAACAACACCCCACAGTAGAACAGCGGTATATTTGCGGACTCACACCGCTAGAAACCCGATTTCTATACCCGTGGTGGGTAAAACACGGATAGCCCATTGTGGTTAGATGTGTGCTTACTTTCAAATAAGAAAGCAGAAAAGCTAACGAGTTAAATAGTGATATTTTAGTATTTCATTATCACTCTTAAAATGCATCCACATCCCTAGAGTGTGATGCTCGATTTTGTGGCAACAGGATGGGAAACATGAACCTTCGGATCCACAGTTCGATCACTATAAGCTAAAATCAAGGTCCATATGTAGTTGACAATTGAAGTAAAATATTAGTCTTTTAAAGTACTTGGTAATCAATCCATTGAACTTGTAAATATTACTATGTCTTAGAAAGATGGATAAGTCTTGTTTGTTTGTAGTTCGATACGAAGCTACACAATGGGCTATCTATGTTGTGCTTACGACAAATATCAAAACCCGGTTTTTAATGTTATAATCCTTCAGATTTACCGCCGTGCCACAGGGTAAACTAGATAAGTCGAACGTTTATATGTGTTGTACAGTTTGCACGTTTAGATTAATGCACGTTGGCAAAATGACTTTGTTAAAAACTCCAGGAATATATATATAAAACTAAACTCTCAATTAACCTAGCAATTGCTTCAGGTAACAGCTCATCAGCCATAAGTCATTAGGAAAAGTACTAATTTCCGCAGAAATAAGAGCACGTAGCTCCAACCAGCCAGATCATTAATGAAAAACAACTTCGGGGAAATTCGCATCATCTTAAGCCTAATCTAAACTTAAATGAATTCTGATTTTAAAAAAAAAATCAGCGCCCAGGATTACGAACAAAAGTTGTAATGGTTTTCAAACGAAACCCAAAACTCGAGCGCTTCGAATAGTTCACTATTATTTCATTAGGAGAATCAAACTAAAATGCTGTTGTTTGATATTAAGAACGAAGCTACACAATGACTTATCAGTGCTTCACCAACCACGGGTATCGACACCCGGTTTTAACAGCATAAGTCTGCAGATATACTATTGTGCCATTGGGTAGCAAAGCTTTAATGATATATGGAAGTCCACCAAGCCATGCTGTCAGACCATATTATCGGACCAAGTATCACTTCCTTTTAAAAAAAAAATTCAATGGACAGTTAAAACCTTCAAAGTTTTTAATCGATTAGTATATTACAATATTAACTTTTAAAGTGTATTAGACGTTTCCATATCAAGGGTCTTCACTGAGTTTAATCTTTAATGAAATGAGGTCGTTTATTTTTAACTATTTTTCTTTAGTAATTGACATCGAAAGAGAACATTTTAATAACATACACATGTTTCAAAGTTATCACTACGCCTGTGGAACCTTTTCATTCAGAGTCTAATTACAACACAAAAAGATTAATGATATTTAGCTACAAAATTCATATTAACTTACGTAAATGAAATAGTACAAACGATAACTGAAGCCGAGAAAGTTTTTTCCACGAACTCTTCCCTGAACTCGAAGATACAAATATTATTATAGCATTTATTTATAGGGATGTTTTGTTTCTTTTTAATTTCGCGCAAAGCTACACGAGGGCTGTCTGCGCTAGCCGTCCCTAATTAAGCAGTGTAAGACTAGAGGGAAGGTAGCTAATCATCACCACCCACCGCCAACTCTTGGGCTACTCTTTTTACCAACGAATAGTGGGACTGACCGTCACATAATAACGCCCCCACAGCTGAAAGGTCGAGCATCTTTGGTGTGACGGGGATTCGAACCCGCGACCCTCAGATACAAGACGAGTGCCTTAACCACCTGGTCATGCCGGACCGAAATATTGTTTGTTTGTTTGTTGTTGAATAATGTGCAAAGCTATCTGAGAGCTATCTGCGTAGTTGTCTTTAATTTAGCAGTGTAAGACTAGAGACAAGAGCTAGTCATCACATCCACCGCCAACTTTGAGCTACTCTTTCATCAACAATTAGTGGGATTGACTAAACGTTATAACGCTCCTACGGCTGAAAAGGCGAGCATGTTTTTTGTGACGAGAATTCAAAGCCTCGATCATCAGGTTACGGATCGAGCTCCCTAACCACCTGGCCGTGCCGGACCTTATAAAAATGAATCTCTACCTTAGACTAAATATTTCTGTAGTTCTATTTCATTTTTCCTTATCTTTGATTCGTTTAAGTCCAACGAGTTGACGTGATCAGTTCGTTAAACGTCGTTTAAATCAATAGCATTCTGTTAATAAAATCTTTGTGGCTGTTTTCAAGCAAAAATGTTTCAAGTCCTTCGAAGCACGACAAACAATGATTGTTGTTTTGATGCGTAAATAAAAGTTCAAATGAAAAGACAGTATTGTTGTAAAAGATTTCTAAATTAATTTTAGGTCATTTACTTATGAAATGTGAGTTAGTCAGTATCTGTTTTTTGGGAACATTGTTAGTTCTTTTATTTCAAATACTACTCCCAGTTCATCAAAAGGAACTTTTTATATTTATTAGTTTGGTTTGAATTTTACGCAAAGCAACTCGAGAGCTACCTGTGCTAGCCGTCCCCAATTTAGCAGTATAAGACTAGAGGGAAGTCAGCTAGTCATCACCATCCACCGCCAACTCTTGGGATACTCTTTTACTAACGAATAGTGGGATTGACCATCACTTATAACGCCCCCACGGCTGAAAGAACAAGCATGGTTGGTGCGACGGGGATTCGAACCCGCCAATTACGAGTCGAGTGCCTTAACCACCTGGCACTGCTGGACCTGTATTTGTTACACTAATATTTTCAGTTCTATGCGGCTATGCTTGCTGGTTTATTGTTAAGCGCAAAACTACACAGTCAACTACCCGTGTTGCTCTTATAACGAGTAATAAAACTGGATTTTAGCGTTATAAGCTTTCAGATTTACTTTTTAGCCAATGAGGGCAATTCATCATATAAGGACAAACAGCAATAATTAACATCGTAAATTGTAACTCGTGTGTGTGTTTTCTTATAGCAAAGTCACATTGGGCTATCTACTAACCACACGAGTGGAATAGAACCTCTAATTATAGCGTTGTAAATCTGTAGACTTACCGCTGTACTAGCGGGGAGTAGGCAGCTTGTAACTAACGAAACTGTTATTACAAATGATAATAGAGTAAGGAAGCACATCGTGAGACCACAATAATAGTATTGGTACCTGAAGAAGACAGGCTGTTTGTTTGATTTTGAATTTTGCGCAAAGCTACACGAGGGCTATCTGCGTTAGCCGTCCCTAATTTAGCAGTGTAAGACTAGAGAGAAGGCAACTAGTCATCACCACCCACCGCTAACTCTTGGGCTACTCTTTTACCAACGAATAATGGGATTGACCGTAACATTATGACGCCCCCACGGCTCAAAGGGCGAGCATGTTTGGTGCGACCGGGATTCGTACCCGCGACCCTCGGATTACGAGTCGAACGCCTTAACCCACCTGGCTATGCCGGACTGAAGAAGACACCAATATTTTCTTGAAATATGTAGTACCTTTCACCATAAGTAAACCAATTGATTATACTTATAAATTGTTGTTCGCCTGCTTGTTGTTGCAGATGGTACGTATGGAACACAATTATACACTGGCATTCAATTATTAAATACATTTGAATCTAATGGAGCATTTCTGTTAAACCACCTGTAATTTTTCTACTCCTGAAAAGAAGCAAAACTAATTTAATATCAAAGTTCATTCTATACATCCGTTAATGGTTCAAGACTTCAGTTTGGTTAGATGTGAAATCCAGCGAACATCTGTAAAAAAGTTATATAAAAGAAAGGGTTGACAAAGAAGACATCTTTATTTGAGTTCTGAAAACTTCTATAAAATCTGCCGTGAAAATTTGGAGTCTTTGCAACGCTTTGGAAAGTCTTAAACGTAAATAACTGAAGTAAAAACTAAATTTTTGTTTTGTTTTGAATTTCGCGCAAATCTACACGAGAGCTATCTGCGCTAGCTGTCCCTAATTTAGCAGTAAAAGACTCGACAGAAGCAGCTAGTCATCACCACTGTCCGCCAACTCTTTCTTGGGCTACTCTTTTTGCCAACGTCTAGTATAAGCTAAACTATTTATCGTCGTTTGGACATGCATTCGTATGAATCTAAAGTAAATGGTATTAATACATGTGATATCAATCAAGAATGTTCGTAAAGGATTCAAAAACTTTCATGGAAGCAGGAAGAAAATTTCGGAAGTACTTTCATAGAAGTGAGAGCAAATATTAGGAAATACTTTAATGGAAGTAGGAACAAATATTAGGAAATAGTTTAATGTAAGTAGGATTATTAAAAAGTATTTTAATTAGCAACTGGAAAGACTTCTATCAACAAATATATAAAGTTTGTTTGTAGTTAAGCATATAGCTACGCAATGGACTATCTATTCTGTGCCCATCATGGTTATCTCAACCCGGTTTTAAGTGTTCAAAGTCCAGAGACATAATAACCCTGAGTACTGGAAGACATATGTATAAAGGCAGCTATATGTAAGAATTCGATGATGTATTTTTAGTTCATTATAATAAAATAATATTTCATAAAACGATTGATTTAATATAAACACATGCTTAGACATTGCAATATTGAAAGTAATTGTCCAAAATATATAGTTATGAGACGTATTTTATCCTCAACAATAGAAATTGTTAATAAGAATGATGACAGCGAAAGTATTCTGACCAAAGTTTAAAATGTGTCAAACGTATACATTATGAAAAACTAACTGAAATGAAATTCAGTACTTTAGCACTGCACGTGGTAATATTTTCATAACAGATCTCATCGTCATGACAACAGTTTAGTAATGTAGCAATGTTATGAAAACATGTTAAAATATCACATCATTCAGTTTATTTTAATACAAACTTAAGTACGAATCAAACTGAATTGGAGAGAAATACATATTAGTTTATACTGTTTTATAACGAAACACTGTCTTACACTTTTGTATAGAACATTTATTATCAACTATGTATATACATGTATCCTTTTGTAATTGATAATGCAAAATTATATAAACGTTTAACCCTAGTGGTACAGCAGCACTTACACGATACACGTGGTGGACGCAGCACAGATAGCCTAATGTGTTCTTTTGTGTTTAACGTTAAACAAACAGAAGGAAAAAAACTTCTTTGTCACGATATTCGAAAATAGTTAATATTCATTATAATTTGATGTAGTTATTTACTTTATTTTCAATTGAATGTGTATATGTGTATTTTCATAGCAAAACCATTTCAGGCTATTTGCTGTGTCCACTGAGGCATCGAACCACTGATTTTAGCGTTGTAAATCCGTTGGCTTACCGTTGTTTTTACTTTACGTCAGCAATTATTCTACAACAAAAAAAAACACTGCGTTGTTTTTTTTAAATAGTCATTGGATGGAAATATGTTTCGTAACAACGCTGTGTGGTTACACAAATATCACACATACAATCGAAACGCTGGAGTTGACTCAGATTAACCGTTTGTCCCCATGAATTATTTATTAACATAACAGATATCCATTATTCAAAACAGCTTATACAAATAAATGTAGAAATGTTTTAGAGTTAGCTAATCTACAGTGTTCAGACAACGCGTTCATGAACGAACCTGGATACGACGTCGAAAACTAAAATCTGTATACTAAATTGTTATTTGCATAACGCTTATATACACAACTGAATATACAAAAGAAGTGCGTGTTATTTCATCCTAAATATTAATTGCGTAGATTTGGGAAAAACTTTTTTTTCCGTGTGTGTGGGAGTAACGTCAGCTTATTTTACAGTTTTATTGCGTTGGTTATAATAGCGCGTCAGGAAAGTGACTGGCTGAGCGCTATGTCCTCAGGGTGCCCATTTTGTTCAGTTATAAAAACACCCTCAACTACTGAGAAACACGTCTGATTATCGTATGTGTTCCAGAGACAGCCCACAGTCTCCACTCCCCACAATATTGTTTTACAATGCTTGAAAAGTACCTTTAAAAAAATGTCCCTTACATGTTGGTTAGGATTAGAATGATACGAATAACAAGGGAATGAAAATGTATTAGATGGAAAAATTAGATGAAATTCTTAATGAGAGATGACATACCCTGTTTAATGTTGTCAACTAACGACAGTTAAACAGACTGCTAACTACTGTTGTCCACATGTGTTCAGGAACTATTTTCACACAGCACTGATTTGTTTCTAGTATCACATTAATTGCTTCTTTATCGATTAAATCATGTAAAAGCAGGGGCCCGGCATGGCCAAGCATGTTAAGGCGTTCGACTCCCTAATCCGAGGGTCGCGGGTTCGAATCCCGGTAGCACCAACATACTTACCCTTTCAACCGTGGGGGCATTATAATGTGACGGTCAATCCCACTATTAGTTGGTAAAAGAGTAAGTAGCTCATGAGTTGACGGTAGGTGGTGATAACTAGTTGTCTTCCCTCTAGTCTTACACCGCTAAATTAGGGGCGGCTAGCGCAGATAGCCTTTGTGTAGCTTTGCGCGAAATTCAAAAACAAACAAACAACATCCGATAAATCGGATTAAAAACTTCCATCAACCACTAAAGTCCCATTTTCGTGTTTCCAAAATCGAATTTAGTTTATTTTGAATAATTCCTTACATGTTTTCAGTCAAACTCAGAGTCGTCCAAACTCCTTTGGTTCCAAATTTTTGAGATCCCTGACGACTATTTTGAACTTTATTTTTTAAAATTTTGTTCTCATTTTATAGCCTATCGAGTCATTCGTCTACATACAAAATTTGTAGTCTTTCTGTCAATAATTATGTTTTTTGTTCGTTTTTTAAGCGCAGAGCTGCATAATGAAGGGTTATCTGTGTTGTGATTACCACGGGTATCGAAACCCATTTTAAAATGTCATAAGCTTTCAGACTTACCGCTGAGCAACTGACAGACAAAGGTAGTAAGAATTCACAAACCAAATAATATGAAATATAAACATGTGCATAGGTACAGTTGAGAAGTAGTATTTAGAACAGAATATATGTGGCATTAACAGTCACACACCTGGACTAGGCCTACATAAAACTGTTAACAGAAAAGCGGGAATATTGACTCAAATTAAGCGACTGTCCCACTAAATCTTATGCTTTTTATATGCGTGTGACTATATTTGAATGTATATTATGTTCATCTGACGAAAAAAATTACTAATGTTACAACACATTTATAATTTTCGTGTACAATATAAAACAGTTAGCACACTTATGATATTTTTTTCTCTGTCTGTGTTTTGAGTTCACTTTTTTAAATTATCAATGTATCAATATATTTCAATGTATACGAAAAGCAGGTTGAATGTTTAACATAGAAACTAAAATAATATAAAGTAAAACTAATTTTTAATTAAAAATGGGATAATTGTTCACATCTACCCTGGGAGTCACGTGAGAGTGATGTCATTAATTTATTTTATTGTTTTTTGCAGGTTTGTTTTTTCATCCACACCAATTGTGCTGTTACTGAGCTTCAAGGAACTGTAAATGTGAATTATGGACCTCTTTTTCCAGACTTAACTGAAATCATAAAATATTCTTTGTTATGCGATTACCGCTTAGAAGTTTCACCCAGCAGCGATATAAGTTTAACTGAGTCTCGTCCCCTACGTAGCTGCACCTTATTAACGTATTGATAATCAACAACTCGTTGAAGCCCATTAATAAAGTTTCAGTGACGAGAAATCACTGTTTCCATGTAAACGTTTTTTTACTGTCATATTTATCGCTTGTGCTTCGTAAACGAAAGACTGGAACTGAAAAGAGTAAAACGTAAAGCTTCTCCAGAGATGACACAGAGAGGAACCTTCTCGTCAGAGCCCGTGGTAGGGAGGCACGTAGTAGCTCAGACAACGTACCCTCGGACAATGGCAATGGACGAAAATCAACATTTCGGAGCTGGTATCAACGAGCCTTCTGTAATAGATTATCACACATATCTTGTCAAAAGTGGCTATAATATAGAACCACTGCTTTTCAGCAATTACCACCGGCGTGCTTTTTCCATGTATAACACCGATAGGCAGCCTACTGTAGATGTGACCTTCTTGTTGGCCTGCAGAGACGGCAGTCTTTTCCAACTGAAAACAGTTATACAGCGTGGACCTTCGCCAGCTACTGTGAACCAACAGGACCACTGTGGAAGGGTAGGTTAAACTAGAACTAACGAAAGGTTTATTAGATAGACAAATCTCGACTGTGTTCCTATGACTCGTTAGATCTACGGCGGGACACAAGCTTATCTTGTGCATACTTTTCGATGCTGGATAACCGTGGCCGATAGGTTGAAATAATAACACATTTCACGCAAGTTTAATTTTAGTAGTTTTATACAAACCGTTATCGAGGTACTACAGAAGTGGTTTTTAATTGGTCTGATTTTTGAATTTCGCGCAAAGCTAAACGAAGGCTGTCTGCGCTACCCATCTCTAATTTAGCAGTGTAAAACAAGAGGGAAGGCAGCTAGTCATCACCACCCACCACCAGCTCTTGGGCTACTCTTTTACCAACGAATAGTGGGATTGACCGTAACAATATAACGCTCTTAAGGCTGAATGGGTGAGTATGTTTGGTGTGACGGTGATCCGAACCCACAACCGTAAGATTACGAGTTGAGTACCCTTACTACCTGGCCATGCCGGGCCACTGCAGAAGTATTTTCACAACGCAAGTGGGCGTAGAGATATCACGTTCATTGTCAGAATTATATTCATACACACTTTATGACTCTCTATGAAAATTTCAGTTAACTGTTTTATACGTTATAGCGGATACATTAAATGTATTTTGATGAATTATATGAAAATGTGACATTTTTATCGAAGTTAAAAATCGAATATAATCGCACAAAGAAACAAAAATATTATGGTGTTATATAGATAGATTCGTTTTTGTTGTTTTTTTTCTGAATGGTTTAGTTTCACACTTTAGAAGGTGAAAAATCATATTATAAGCCACTAACTGTAATCTTAACCAGTTTTGTAGGAAAATATATTAGAATTTTTTCTGATTAATATTTTTTCTTTCATATTCCAAGCTTTTAGAATTATATTCCTCAAGTTAGATCTGTAAGATGGGATAATGGTAATGTTCTGACTGTACCATTATTTGGTCTTAAATCCACAGACACAAAATAAAATTGGAAAAAGAGCAAAACAGTCTTTTTAAATTATAAACGCTAGCACTAAAAAAACGATAACACAAGACTGTGATAATTTTAGTCTTGAAATTTTTACATGTTTTACTCTAAGTCCGAAAATGATATCCATTGTTCTCCATTACTTACAAATTTTTCACAAAACGCCATTAAAATCAGGATGAATGAGGATACATATTAGTCTGACATTAAGGTTCTTCCCTTTTCTTCACTTTCTTTGTATTTTTATTAACAAACATAACAATAAAAAAATTTAATTGTGGTAAACGAAATTATAATTTGATCTAAATAAGTTGTTTTTGTTTCCTATTTGTAAAGTATCCCACATGATAGAAAAACCTGTGTAATTAAATTGTGAAATATTTGTCATTCAAACCAAAACATCTTTTATGAAGTTTAAATTCGCATGTCTGTGTAATCGGAAACCAATCTTTTTCAGTTCAATGAAACGCTGTCCATGAAAACGTTTGGCTACAGATTTTATTATATGCTTCATGATGGTAAATTAACTTCATCAAAATATTATCTTAATCTCTTATTTCTATTGTTGTAAAGCAACATGAGGACTATCTGCGCTAGCCGTCCGTAATTGCAGTATAAGACTAGAAGGAAGACCTAGTCATCACCACCCACCGCCAACTCTTAGGCTACCCTTTTTCCAAAGAATAGTGGAATTGAACGTCACATTATAATGGCCCCACGACTGAGAAAGCTAGCATGTTTGGTATGATAGTGATTCAAACCCGTGACCCTCGCATTACAGGTCGAACGCTGTAACTATCTGGCCATGCCGGGCCCCATTATTTTGTAAAGGAATTCTTAATAATTGTCTCTCCCCTCACTTCATCAGGACATTGAATCCCAGGAGGAACCAGTAGTAGCATGTCTTGGAATCTTATACATTCTATGGCAGTTATCTCCTATAAATCATAAGCAACAAATTTTAATCACATCAGTAACTTGGTTATCTTTCTTTATTCTGAATACGTTCACATTTTCTTTCTAAAAGCTTTCACATAATTACCCACCTTGATCCCCAATGTAAATTATTAGCGGTTTGAATATGTGTAATGATAATCCTTGAATTTTCATAATACACTTGAAATTTTATATTCTATCACATTCTATCAGATAGCCCGATGTGGCTTTTCTCTTAGAAAAAAAAAAACCCACAAAAACACAAGAAAGGGTTAGCCATTAACAAACGAATAAAAATTTACATTTGTAGCCCATAAAGCAGTAATGATACATGCTTGAAATTTAACATGAGAAAAGGGAAGACTAATTACATCAGTTGGTGTGAATAACCGTTTTCTTGCCTTTGTACATGGTCCGTAAAAGGTAAAGGATCTCTATATTATTGACTGCACAATTCACCGATGACAAGCATGTCAGAACCATGTCTCAATGTACTTGTGTCCTTAATCCACTGCATACGACCCATAGTTGATTTTTTTTTTTTTTTTCCTTTAGTTTAGCTTTACTGATATTTCTTTCAATGACCTATAATCCTATACGAAAGTTGCAACAGATGGTAGGCGTCATCTGGGCTAGATAAATCTGTTTGGTAGTAAACAAGCATATTCAGTTATGAAAAACAAAATTGAAACATCTTAACTTATTCACAAAAAGTCAATGAACTAATATAAGTGAAACTAGAAGCAAGATATTTATGTATATATTTTTTTTAGATATGAAAGAAGTGTTCTTATTAAGGTTGTTCCTCCACTTATCCATCGTGATTATTAAATAATTATTTTGTTATTTCTTCCTATAGACTACAAGGAAGGACATGTCAGTTTAAAAAAAGTACAAAGAGAGTAGATTCACTGTTCGGTAATAGGCAACCAAGTGCTTGAATGTATTTGTTTCAGATGTTTCCCCAAAGTTGCATAACTGTCTCTAATTTTGAACTGACAGACTATATCTACCACCAACTCTTGGGCTACTCTAATTAAATAGAGGTATTTTACCGTCACTCTTATAATTCACTAATAGCCTCATAGTTTAAAAAATAATTTTTTTTTTTGTTTCTCACGGCAACGGTATGCGAATTAGGGTCTTTGATCTACAGTCTGGCACGTTAATCGCTAGGCCACACCTGTCAATTTCAATGTTTTGTTTTTGCTGCAAGTCTTCAGCACAGTTAACTTTCATTGTCATCATTCGTCACTTTTAGAATGGTATTAAAAATCATCATATCATCCTGGGACATTTGAATACAGGGAAAAATTAAAATCTCTGTTCAAAATGAACCAGACGAGCGATACGAAAAATTTGCACATGATTAACTAATCATTTTCAAGCATTAATAGGGTATAGTTGAAATACTTTTTGTTACTTTGATACAGGCCAGGTGGGTTAAGGCGTCCGACTCGTAATCTGATGGGCCCGGGTTCGAATCCCCCATCGCACCAAATATGCTTACCCTTTTAGGCGTGGGGTCATTATAATGTGACGGTAAATCCCACTATTCGTTGATAAAAGGGGTAGCCCAAGAGTTGGTGGGGGGGGGGGTGATGAATAGCTACCTTCCTTCTAGTCAGGCCCGGCATGGCCTAGCGCGTAAGGCGTGCGACTCGTAATCCGAGGGTCGCGGGTTCGCGCCCGCGTCGCGCTAAACATGCTCGCCCTCCCAGCCGTGGGGGTGTATAATGTGTCGGTCAATCCCACTATTCGTTGGTAAAAGAGTAGCCCAAGAGTTGGCGGTGGTGACTAGCTGCCTTCCCTCTAGTCTTACACTGCTAAATTAGGGACGGCTAGCACAGATAGCCCTCGAGTAGCTTTGTGCGAAATTTCCAAACAAACAAATCCTTCTAGTCTTACACTACTAAATTGGGAACGGCTAGCGCAGATAACCCTTGTGTAGCTTTGCGCGAAATTCAAAAAAACAAAAAAAGTTACTTTGATAATAGTCTGTGGAACTAAAGGTACTGTTTTTATTCATGGAAGGCATAAGAAATTCTTCACAACTACAAAAGAAAATTTCCTGAAATTTGTTTAAAATCTAATTTAGTCACGAAAGAACATATTAGTAAAGTTACTGCACGATAAATCCATAAGCAGAAAGAACACACAAAATAAACTGGTTCAGTTGTTGTTCGAACACTTTCACACTTCTTGTTGACTGTTGCTAAAAATGCAAAGTATTACTCGATTGTATTCCCGAAACAAACTAACATAACATTAGCAAAAACCATTCGGTTTGTCACTGTTAGGTCAGTACTAACGAACAGTTTCTTAGGTTTATCACTGAAAGACAAAGTATATTAAACAGCATCACTGAAAATGTTCTGAGTAGCGTGAGAATAATGTCTTTGCCTCTGAAAGACTTAAGAGACTAAGTGCATTTTCACAGTGAAATCAACATTAAGAGCAAAAACGATGGTGTTTAAAATGAATTTTAGGCTTAGCCAAGGATTTTTTACGTGTGTGATGCAATGCGCCGTAAAATTCGTGTTGAATTATAGAATGAACTGCCGCTTCAAGACAGGTACATTCTTCGACTTAATTCGAAACATGTATTGCAACTCGTCGTTGAGAAGTATTGTTGCGACATATTTCCTGATTAAGCATGGAGTTATTGAATGACACACAACTGGAAAGTAGAACTGATTTTGTTTGTGCAATTCGAAATCATCTTTTAAAAAAACGTCTAGAAGTATTTTATTCTATTGCTGAAACCAGCACCTTCACAGAAGCAAATAAAAACAGTCGAGTTCGAAATTGAAAACAATCGCTACCAAAATGCTAAGTTTCAAAATCTGTTGTTAGTCGTTTGGCTCGTTGTTGGAGATCAACTTCGCAAGCAAATAACTGATATATCTCAGGCTGTTTCGCAGCTATAAATATATGTATTGTCTGTTATTACACGACTGGCAAAGGCTTTGCAATCGATTGGCTTGTGCAACACAACTTGCACAAGAAATGACAATTATCGAAATTTTCTTCAGAATAGCACTCTTGAACTTGAGAAACATAACACGGTTTTCATATAAAAGTTGTCTTGTTTGTTTGTTTGTTTTTTTGAATTTCGCACAAAGCTACTCGAGGGCTATCTGTGCTAGCCGTCCCTAATTTAGTAGTGTAAGGTTAGAGGGAAGGCAGCTAGGCATCACCACCCACCGCCAACTCTTGGGCTACCCTTTTACCAACGAATAGTGGGGTTGACCATCACATTATAACGCCCCCACGGCTAAAAGGGCGAGCATGTTTGGCGCGATAGGGATGCGAACCCGCGACCCTCAGATTACGAGTCGCACGCCTTAACACGCTTGGCCATGCAGGGCCTATCCACGAAGAGGAACAGATCCCCAGAGCGCAAATAGCCTTCGAATAGCTTTGCGCGAAATTCAAAACAAACTGAACCAGAACCCCAGATTTTAACGTCATAAGTCCGTAACTTTACTGCTTTCTCCACGGGGTCTTTTGTAAAATAAGTAATTTGTTTTTAATTAAAGTTTTGCTGATAAGTTTTACTACCACGCGTATTTTTTAAAAACTGTATCAATGTTACCTTGCAGTGCTTGATCAAACGAACCAGTCAGGAAACTTTAAAATCATACACAACACACTTGTAAAGTGGTGAGATATTAGGGTTTTTAAACTATTCCGTGATCTGTGAAGTCATTCTAACATATTTTTTGTTTTATCTCAGTAGCAGTAGTAGCTTCGAAATAAACAGCTTTCTGTTTGTTCGATTTTCTAAGACAAATGCACACGCGTCAGCGTGATATAGAACTTCGAGCGTATACCGTGAAATTAATCTTCGTATAAGAAGTTTTATAAATAATCAGAATGTTAAAAAAAGTTAGGATTAGCGCTAACGGTTTCTCACTGTTTATACTATTAATATCTCTTAAGTTTTATCGATAGTGTAAACAGAAATCGAGACCATCTTTCAGTAGGTATTTAATGCAAAGACTAAGAAAAATTAATTTTTTTGTTTTGTTTGAATTTCGCACAAAGCTACTCGAGGGCTATCTGTGCTAGCTGTCACTAATATACCAGTGTAAGACTAGAGAGAAGGCAGCTAGTCATCACCACCCACCGCCAACTCTTGGGCTACTCTTTTACCAACGAATAGTGGGATTGACCATCACATTATAACGCCCCCACGGCTGGGAGGGCGAGCATATTTGGCGCGACGGGGATGCGAACCCGCTACCCTCAGATTACGAGTCGCACGCCTTAACACGCTTGGCCATGCTGGGCCGGAAAAATTGAATAAAACAATTATTAAAGTAAAAAAGTTTTTTGGATATGAGTAGTTTATAGTTGAAACATAAAAACGTTAAAAACATAAAAAGTATATCATACTTAACCTTTAAAAAGACTTTTACTAATAATGCCTTCCAGTAGCTCAGCGGTATGCCTGCGGATTTAGTACGCTAAAAAATCGGATTTCGATACCCGTGGTGGGCAGAGCACAGGTAGCGTATTGTGCAGCTTTGCGCTTAACTTAAAACAAACATTTACACAGAACGTTACACTCAGTGGACTCTACCGACAGTTAATGATACCCGGCATGACTTCTAATTCTCTTGTTTATTCACGTTTAATTTGTCGCTTGAAAACTCTTAAGTTACAGCCTCGTAAAAACTAATTTGAAGCAGAATCGTGATAGATTCTGTGTGTGATATGATAAAGTAACATGAAACTTCTTTTATCTTGCATAGGTTCTCTTGTTTCGTAATTCTAACATTAAGGTAGAGTAACAGGAAACTTCTCATAATCTTCCATAGGTTTCTTCGTTTCGTAATTTTAGCATTAGTGTAGAGTAATAGGTTTGGTTTGTTTTGAATTTCGCGCAAAGCTATACGAGGGCTATCTGCGCTAGCAGTCACTCATTTAGCAGTGTAAGACTACAGGAATGGCACCTAGTCATCACCACCTACCGTCAACTCTTGGGCTACTCTTTTACCAACGAATAGTGGGATTGACCGTACTTTATAACGCCCCCACGGCTGAAAGGACGAGCTTGTTTGGTGTGACGGGGATTCGAACCCGCGACCCTTAGATTACGAGTCGAGTGCATTAACCAATTGGATATGCTGGGCCCATAGATTAATAGGAAACTTCTCATAACCTTCCGTAGGTTCTCTAATTTCCTGATAGTAAAATTAGCTTTAACAAGGAAGGAAGAATACTTTTTTTTTGAAAACTGTGACAACTCCATGACGTCTAAACTTCTTGTTTATTTTTGTCAACGTTTCGGTGTTACTATATACTACTTAAGTAAAAAGAGATATTCAAACTCTATATACATACAAACAGATTGATAGGCTACAGTCATGAAAACACAACCAGTCATGATTCAACTTTGTTATTAGCGTTAAAACCCAAATTCTCCAGTTATTGAAATTGTTAGAGTGTGTTTCTCTTATAGCAAAGCCACATCGGGCTATCTGCTCAGCCCATCGAGGGGAATCGAACCCCTGATTTTAGCGTTGTAAATCCGGAGACATACCGCTGTACTAGCGGGGAGCGAAATTGTTAGAGAAACACGAATGTTAAATAAAACGGTAGTCTTATGGTCAAAATATAAAAGGGAAAAAGGAAAAAAAGAACCTTATTCTATTTTGTTTACATAGTTTGTTTATTATGTTTCAATATTTATGACTCTCACTCCTCTCTGGAATAAAAAACGCCAAACGTTTTGCTTCATTCTACACACCACATGATTTCAAAACGGGCGTGCAAGACTTCACTCACCAGATTTGCCAACTTTCGATTCCACAGCCACCTGATGGTTTCCAAAAAACTTCAAAACATTTTTATTACCTCCACCCCAATCTTCGTCTAGCAATCAAAAGTTGCTACGAGCACTCTTTTTCTCACTGGATTGAAATTCAAGAGAAAAGCTCAATGTACACACTTTAGGAGAGTTTAATTGACAAAAATAGTAAAATCTGCTTTAAAATGCCTTTCAAACTAATCTGTATTTTGCCATTATTCACCGCTAAAGGAAACAACTGCAAAAAGTATAAATATCGTGAATATAATAGCAAACGCTGGACTTAGCGTTCTCAACGCGAACACCTAGCGACCACGGCAAGGGAATTCTTACTCTATAACAACAAATTTTAAGATATATGCTAATCGTACCACTAGGGGCATGAAGCAACGAATTCTATCTGTATCTATAGAGCTGAAGCAGTGACTAAAAACATCATTGGGTTACATTTTATAAAACGAAATGTGATGAATTATTTAGTCTTACGGCACATAAACAAAATGTTGCAATGCGAATAGTGAAAGTCGATTTTATTTGTTGTGTTTATAAGGTATCACCTACTGTTTTAGATAAAGCAGAATTTTGGCTTTTTGTGAGTGTGCAAACGATTTTAGATGTGTCTGTTTGTATATATCTGTGTGTGTGTGTGTTTACAAATTCCTTATATAGCATTATATTAGTCATAATATTTGTGTGTGTATTATATTATTGCTTGCATGTGGCACATTCCTATCGATTGAAAATGAGTTGTAGAAGTTTCAGAATTCCTTGGATGAGGTCCATATTTTTGTTTATTGGTGAATAGAAGAACTGTTGTTTTTTTTTTCTTTTAATTTCGTATATTTTGATTGCTATAGAGTAGTGCAATTTCTTTTGATCATAAAAGTTTACCTATTTTACCTGAGTTTATTTACCAGGTAAATGTAAATTTAGTAAGTATTTATTATTTTCTTAATGTTTTTTTTTTTCCATTTGGTATTTCATAATTCTTAATATGGCCTTCCTACATTTCACATTACAAAGGTGTTTAAATTTGTTTGAATTTGAGCATAAAGCTACTATATAATGGGCCCTGGCCACCATCACTATCAAAACCGGTTTCTAGCGTTGTAATTCCACAGACATATCGCTGTTCCACTGGGAGACAAGTGCTTTGGAATATTAAGATAGAATCAGTAGAGCATGCATGAGAAGATCAATGTAAGTAAACTTTCTAACAATCATTATTCTGAGTGAAAAGGCTGATAACCAAAAATAAATTCCAGGTCTAGTACTTGAACCCAGGACCATTGGCTACTCAAGAGAACAAACTGTCTCGTCTTTCTTCGCTTACGATAACGCTAATATCACCCTGAGATGTTAGGAATTTGTTCAGTGGACAGTTGGAATATGTTTCTTGTAAAACTTGAGCACGAGTAGTGGAATTGACCGTTACATTATAACGCCCCCACGGCTGAAAGAGCGAGTATATTTGGTGTGACGGGGATTCGATACCGCGACCCTTGGACTGTGAGTTGAGCGCCCTATACAGGATCACCGTAGTTACGAAGGTGCACCATATTTAGCACCCCTTTCGTCTTACGAGGAAGCATACGTCGAATACATGCTGTCAAAATGGTCTTCACAAGTGAAAATTCTAAAACCTTTCTAATTCTACAATAAAGAAAAATAGAGTTGGTTTGATAAAGGCCTCAGAAAGTATAATCAAAGTATGTCAGACAACAGAAGTCAACAAATGGTGAACTTCCAAGTTAGCTTTGAAATACAGATTATTGTTTTAAGTAGTTTTGAATGTAATATTTTCGGTTTAGGTTGATACGTATTTGATTGTACACCATAAAATAACCATGTTTACGGTTCTGATAAAATATTTGACTATGTGTTCCCAACAGTTCTCAATTGAATTACAGACTGGAGACACTTTTTAGTCATAGGAATCTTGTAACGTCCTTCCGGTTGAGATAATCTTGTACAATATGCGCACTGTGAGCAGTAGCATAGCAATGTCATCCAGGACCACACAGTTGTTGTCAAATTCTGCTCTAACATATCGTCTCCATGTGATGTCTGTAATATATGAAGAGCATATTTTACATTATGATGAATAGCTGCCCAAACATTATCTGCACCACCTCTTGTGTGTTCTCTGTGGGAAAGTTTTGCTTCATCTATTTTACAAGCAAATGACGAGACGAATACGAATCCTACCATCAGCTTTAACAAACCATAAACAAGGCTCATCTAAAAGCTGACATGTCGCCAAAGTCCTAACTGTAAATTAACAGGCTGTCTTGTCCAAGTAACACAGTGACAGCGATGAATTGTGGTTAATATCAAATTGCTGACAGTCCTTCTTACAGAATAACCTTATTTTGTTAGGCTCCTATTCACTGATCTTCTTGGTACTCTGCAATGAACGTGTTTATGCCATTCCTGTTGTAAAAAGTTGTAAGAATTATTTTGACCACGTGTCAACCCGATCAAAACAGTCATCTCGGGCAGTAGTGTTTCGGCGTCCAACAGTAGGCTATCCTGGAACAACGTTTCCTGTAATCCAATGACGTTTCATTAATATATGTATACAATACAATGGTGGCGCCCCACTGTTCTGGCAACGTCCGTTTGCTTAGTTCCATTTATTAACAATCGAATAATTTGACGCCCTCAAACTTTTGTTGTGTGACAAAGCCTGAATGTACACGAAGTATCTAGAAAGTGTTTATCTGTTACTAGTAGAGCATTCACTCAATAACTACTCTGTGCATGTAAACAATTAGTCAGTATATAACAGTATGCAAACATTTTGACCACGACTGTATATTGTATTCAGAACAACGCTTATCTTGTATCGAAAACAATCACCTATGCAGTTAATTATTTTGCGCTGTTTCAGTATTAATACTTCCACTGTTTTCATATATTCTATTTTCTACTTTGTCACAAACTTGTATATAAAGTTATACCAAAATTTATCACTTTATTATTAATACTGTAGCAGAACACAATAAAGCAATGTAGACCAACGCAATGTTGTTAGTTAATACTGTCTTTAGTTTTATAATGTTAGTTTGACAAACGAGTATTTATTGCAATGTAAATACCCATTGTGTTTTCATAGCTATTATAAGAATTTTAAAAAATACATAGAAATAAATTAAAATGAATGCAGTGAGGTGGCATGAAATACTGTAAAAGTTGAGATCGTAGAATTACGATTATGCATTCAATTATCAAATGGTTTGTTTGTTTTGGAATTTCGCGCAAAGCCACACGAGGGCTATCTGCGCTAAGCTGTCCCTAATTTAGCAGTGTAAGAATAGATGGAAGGCAGCTAGCTAATCATCACCACCCACTGCCAAATCTTGGACTACTCCTCTACCAACGAATAGTGGGATTGACCGTCACATTATAACCCCCAAAGCTGAAAGGGCGAGAATGTTTGGTGCGATGGAGATTCGAACCAGAGACCCTCAGATTACGAGTCGAAAGCCTTAACCCACCTAGCCATGCCGGGCCTACTATCACCTGGATATTCTTGCCACGCGGTTTAAACACAACAATTTATGAAACAACGAAGTGGCCGTTTGTTTGCTTCTTAAGCTATCTGCGTTAGCCGTCCGTAAATTAGCTGTGTAAGACTAGAGGGAAGGAAGCTAGTCATCAACACCCACCGCCAACTCTTGGGCTACTCTTTTACAAACGAATAGTTGGATTGAACGTCACGTTATAACACCCAAAGCTGAAAGGGCGAACACGTTTGGTGTGATGGGTATTCGAATCCGCTACGCTTAGATTACGAGTTCAATGCCTTAACCTCTTGGCCATGCTGGGCTTACACAGCTGTTACTTGCCGTCAAGTGTCAATGCAGTGGCAGTTAGCAGTTTCACATGTCCATTACAGTATAGAGATCAGATGTCAAGCTCCAGTTTCTATTTGTTTTCGTTATTATTTTTGCTTTTAACTTCGTCATAAGTCAATGATCTATTTTGTTCGTCAGAGTTTGACACTGTAGTTTCATACTTGTTTTTTTTTCTGCGTAATGTATTCGTGTACCGTTTACTTTCACCTTTAGTTTCGCATGATATGTTATTTTTTTCTACGTTAATAAGTTCCAATTGCCCAGTAGTAAAACACAGGATTCACGTCTCTAAAAACTAGGTTTCCATATATTCAAGGTGGGCACAGTACAGTAAGTCTCGTGTATAACTTTGTACTTAACAACAAGACAAACTTTTGTTAGTTTAAATATCTTACTATTTTCACTTTACTTTTTTTCTAACTGTCACTACACTATTGCACATAGTCACAAATTTTAAGTTAGATTCATTATTTACAAGTTCACTGACAGGATATTACAAACTGTGTCAACATATTGAAATAAAGAAAAACGTCTTTTAAGATTGCGTCATTTCCGATTTTGTCAAGTATTTCTTGCTTTTAGATTAATACACTGTCTTACTGAGGCTCGGCAAGGTCAAGCGTGTTAAGGCGTGCGACTCGTAATCCGAAAGTCGCGGGTTCGCATCCCCGTCGCGCCAAACATGCTTGCCCTTTCAGCCGTGGGGGCGTTATAATGTGACGGTAAATCCCACTATTCGTTGGTAAAAGAGTAGCCCAAGAGTTGGCGGTGGGTGGTGATGACTAGCTGCCTTCCCTCTAATCTTACACTACTAAATTAGGGACGGCTAGCACAGATAGCCCTTGAGTATCTTTGTGCGAAATTCAAAAACAAACAAACAAACTGTCTTACTTTAGTTAAATGATATGTTTTGATATGGTTCAATATTTTTTATTTGTCATCTATTTTAATACCAAAAGTATATCTAACAACTTAACTGATACCGTTTTATTTTTAACACAAAATATGAGTTGTTTTTTTAATATATTATAACAGCGCATGTACTGAAATAGTCGTTTTACATGAAAAACTTATTGATGACTAGCGTCCTTTCCTCTTGTCTTACACAGCTAAATTACGGACGGCTAGCGCATATAGCCCTCGTGTAACTTTGTGCGAAATTCAAAACAAACATAAGAGGTAGAAAAGTTGACAATATCTTAGCTACAAATAATGTATCACAATAAGTTCATGTTGTTGTACAAATAATGTATCACAATAAGTTCATGTTGTTGTACAAATAATGTATCACAATAAGTTCATGCTGTTGTACAAATAATGTATCACAATAAGTTCATGTTGTTGTACAAATAATGTATCACAATAAGTTCATGTTGTTGTACAAATAATATATCACAATAAGTTCATGCTGTTGTACAAATAATGTATCACAATACGTTCATGTTGTTGTACAAATAATGTATCACAATACGTTCATGTTGTTGTACAAATAATGTATCACAATAAGTTCATGTTGTTGTACAAGTAATGTGTCACAATAAGTTCATGTTGTTGTAAAAATAATGTATCACAATACATTCATGTTGTTGTACAAATAATGTATCACAATAAGTTCATGTTGTTGTACAAATAGTGTATCACAATAAGTTTACGTTGTTGTACAAATAATATATCACAATAAATTCATGCTATTGTACAAATAATGTATCACAATAAGTTCTTGTTGTTGTAAAAATAATGTATCACAATACATTCATGTTGTTGTACAAATAATGTATCACAATAAGTTCATGTTGTTATGCAAATAGTGTATCACAATAAGTTCATGCTGTTGTACAAATAATGTATCACAATAAGTTTACGTTGTTGTACAAATAATATATCACAATAAATTCATGCTATTGTACAAATAATGTATCACAATAAGTTCATGTTGTTGTACAAATAATGTGTCACAATAAGTTCTTGTTGTTGTAAAAATAATGTATCACAATACGTTCATGTTGTTGTACAAATAATGTATCACAATACGTTCGTGTTGTTGTACTCTAGTTTTGTTCAACCGTTTATAAATTTTGGGACATTTTTGCTGCAATTTTCTGCTTCTTTACTTTGAGCTGAGCACCATGGAGCATAATTGTCTGTATAAACTATGAAATTTCAAAAGGATAGTTACATCATAAAAAAGGCCCGGTATCGCCAAGCGTGTTAAGGCGTACGACTCCTAATCTGAGGGTCGCGGGTTCGCATCCCCGTCGCGCCAAACATGCGCGCCCTTTCACCCGTGGGGGCGTTATAATATTTCGGTCAATCCCACTACTCGTTAGTCAAAGACTAGCCCAAGAGTTGGCAGTGGGTGGTGGTGATTAGTTGCCTTCCCTCTAGTCTTCCCACTACTAAATTAGGGCCGGCTAGGTTTGCGCGAAATTCAAAAAACAAATAAACAAAACTTCTGCAGGTTGTGTGCTTAAATACAAATAACATAAATTAATGTTTATTTTATTTCACTGTTTTAATTAAAATAATGATATCGAATTATTATTTTCAGAGATTACTAATCTTTGACCTTAAATAAAAATGATTTAAGAGTAATCATCCATGCTTTCTGTTTTATAAGGGCTTTTTCACCTTGTTTTCTTTCGTTTCGTATGTTTCGTGGTTTTATCTTTCATGTGCGATATTTTCTGTGTTATATGTTTTACATACATTTGCCTTATCAGGTCATGTATTAACATAATCTCGTATTTTTGTTACTTTAACGAATATAAAAAAGCAAGAATATTAAAGATATTGCTTTACTGTAAGGTTTTCATTAAATTAGTACATCTTTCATCTCGTAATATTATTTATTAGAATATTTTAATCAGTTTTGTAATATCACTTTCTATTGTTGTCGCTAGCTCGTGATTAAAAGAAATAAATGATAAATTTCAAATTATCGTTTCGTTTGTTGTTTTAATTTCGCGCATAGCGACACGAGGGCTATCTACGCTAGCTGTGCTTAATTTAACAGTGTAAGACTAGAGGGAAGGCAGCTAGTCATCACCACCCACTGCCAACTCTTGGGTTACTCTTTTACCAACGAATAGTGGGATTGATCGTCACATTATAACGCCCCCACGGCTGAAAAGGCGAGCATGTTTGGTGCAACCGGGATTCGAACCCGCGACCCTATGATTACGAGTCGAACGCCTTAACATGCTTGGCCATGCTGGGCCTTATCGTTTCGTATCAATTCGATATGTAATTACCTAAGTAAGATCAAATGAACACTGCACTAAAGTAAATCCCTCTGGTATAACGTTCAACACAGTTTAGAGAATATTAAGTGCTCAAAATATTATAAATACTTTTACCTGTTTTCAATAGTAAAAAGTTCAGTTACCATAAAAAGTCTATATTGTTTGACTCACTGTTTTTAAACTGACTATAGCATTTTTATACCACAAAATAACGGAAACTCTTTTAGGCATGTTTGACCAATGTCGTAGCAATGCACAATGTTTACACATGTAAACTGAGTGCAATGAACATGGTATAAATTAGAATAAACTACATACGCTTATCACATTCTTCTTAGCTGGTGACAAGTTTAAAAGAAAATATGAGTGGAAAATGTAATAAACATTGTTTTTTTTTATATAATTCATTTTCATTAGGCTTAATTAATATTTGTCCTTCGTCTTATATCAGTGTAAAACAACAAACGTCTTCTAAGTTGAATTTTGTAATTTGGTTTCTGTGTATTTTGAGAACATATTAGTTACGTGAATAGCTCATTGTTGTCTGATTAGGGTTAGACCTAACAATATATTTCAGTCTTAATTTCCTGCGAGAAGAATAATTGTTTTGAAATCAAGTGCTGACACCCTGGCTCATCTTTGGTAACTTCGAATATTCGGTAATTGAAAATAG
Source organism: Tachypleus tridentatus (assembly GCF_004210375.1). Lineage (NCBI taxonomy): Eukaryota > Metazoa > Arthropoda > Merostomata > Xiphosura > Limulidae > Tachypleus > Tachypleus tridentatus. The sequence continues at coordinate 130,882,930 of NC_134833.1, forward strand.
AGATCAAGAAAGATACCAGTTTAAATAATTATTAATAGAATTGCAGTCTTTTTTTAGGCTCACTTGATCTTTTGTTTCGTTAAGAAATCCAGCTTCGTCATCAAAGCCACCCCTAAACGAATTATTCGATTGCTTAACTGAGTTTTAGGCTTCACAAAAGAAAAGAAGATAAAAGTAAAATAGTAGGGTAAGTGTTTGGTTCTTAAAATAGCGGTTAAAAATAGGACACCACCTCTGCAGTTAATGGTGCCAGAGAAAACAAATGAAAATAATGTAGTCGTTTTCATTATCGGATGTCAGTGAAATAAAGAGATAAAAAGGACAAAACGTTACTTTTAAAAATTAATGTCGAGATAGAAAATTATTTGCAATATTATATCATAGAACTTTACACCCACGTGTCCCTAACTTTAAAATAGTGATAGCTCTCTGTATCCTATAAAACATAATTTCTAAATCACCTTAAAATATTCAGATCAGTTGTTGAAAAGAATGTTTGCTTTACAGAGAAACCTCAGCTTAAATATATTTCACACTTTTTATTAGTTGTAACGTTATCGTCACCTTGGCTGCATTTCTTTTGTAAAAATTATTTGTGGGCTTTAAAATTAGATGTACACAGTAAAGTGTAAAGAAATTAAAGCCCGTTGAGACGGTGTTGTGGTGCGCTTGTCTGAGATTTCGAGCTCAGTGTGGTATATGTATTTTACCATGACTACCAGTTCTATCATATCTTTTACCTTCATGATATAACAGCCTATAATGTGACGGATCGCGAGTTCTAATCCCACTCACACCAAACATGATTGCCTTTTCAGCTGTGTGGACGATATAAAGTTACAATCAATCCCAAGAGTCGACAGTAGGTGGTGATAACTAGCTAGCTCCCTTCCCTCTAGTCTTACACTGCTGAATTAGTGATCGCTAGTGCAAATAGTCCTCATACAGCTTTGCGCGAAAATTCAAAACAAACAAACGAATAATGTGAGGGTCAATGCTTCTATTTGCCGGTAAAGAGCAACCCAGTAGTTGGTGGTAATCGGTGCTAAATAGCTGTCTTCCCTTTAATCTACCGCTCAAAATCAGGAACAGCTAACCCAGATAGCTTGGGAATAGATTTCCATGAAATTTAAAACAATATATATATCTTTTTTAAAGGTCACCAAAGTAATGTTGAACACCTAACAAACTGGTAAATTATTACAGGTCTATTGATGTATTTCCGATATCTCAACTAAACGTATTTTAGTGAAGAGTTATATATCTATATTTTTATTGTATTTATTGTTTTTTTATCGCTAATATGATTACTTAATGGACCACATTTACAATCTATAGATCTTCCCAGTATATTCTAGCAACCTTCGATAGAGACGGCAGGTGTCACTATAACTCTTTAATATATTATAAATGGAATAGCATCTAGTATTAGATACACTTCTGCAGGGTCTCCGAAAGTGCCCCGTTTCAAGAGTAAATAAAATCAAAATTAAGTGTAACAATTATTTTTATTTCTTACTTTTGAGGTTCATATGTCATACTGCGTTGTAACCTACAGAATGCGTAAATTCTTTTCGTAACTCACGGTATGAGCACCTTTTACTGAAGTCACGACAATTCAAACTGCAATGTTAAACGTAATGGGCGACCGCAGATAAGTTACAAGAGGAGGAACTTGCTCCTCTTACTTTTCACAAAAATTGCACGTATTACGGTATAAATGTTGCATTGTAGTTATTCTTAATATTTTTAATATTTTTTATTTGCGTTTAAACACATATAACTCAAGTTATATCAGTCTGTTAACTTATACATGTTAAGTATCCCTTATATCATAATTTTAGTGTCTACTGACTGACTGACAGATTATTGTACAGTGGCATGAGTGGTTAAAACATGTGACCTCTCTAGGTGGCTCTTGGCCCCTTTTCCGGGAAATAACAAACGTCAAAGAGAATGGTGCTCGCAACAGTTCCTCTGTGAAAAGGCAATTATATATATCTACTATCTGGCACGGCCCACCCTAACAACAGGTATCATTTAGTTTGGTATTTCTGCCGTTATCTTGTTTTTAATTACGTCTTATACTTGTGTGTTGAGTAGACAATCTAGAAGCACCATTAAGAAAATAACCCCAGAGTATATAACCCTCCTATTAAGAAACAAGCATTCTCGTTCATAGAGTTGCGATTCTGCTAGCAGCTCTCCTCGTTGTAACTAATGCTTAAAGTAAAGGTTCGATTCAAAGTTGTCATTTTTCGTCTGGTGTGTGTGTGTTTTTCTTATAGCACAGCCACATCGGGCTATCTGTTGAGCCCACTGAGAGTAATTGAACCCTTGATTTTTGCATTGTAAATCCGTAGACTGTGCTGGAAGGTCAGGTAGAGAGCGAAATTAAACTTCTTTTCGCTGATATCGTTTCACATGGGCCCGACATTGCCAGGTGGTTAGGGAGCTTGACTCGTACTCTGATGGTCGCAGGTTCGAATCTCCGTCACACCAAATATGCTCGCCTTTTCATCCGTAGGTCAATTATATTTCAAATGCATCTTTTGTTTGTCGTAAATCACTGCCCAGGAGTCATTTTGTTAAATTTCAGAATTTATGAGAGACAAAATTGTATCTAAAAAGTTATTTCTACAAGTACAATAAAAAAATTAAATTTTATAAAGACAAATTGAAACATAACTTCATTTTGTTTATTTCGCGCAAAAATACACGAAGGCTATCTGGGCTGGTCATCCCTAATTTAGCAGTGTAAGACTAGAAGGAAGGCAGCTAGCTAGTCATCACCACCCACTGCCAAATCTTGGACTGCTCCTTTACCAACGAATAGTGGGATTGATCATAACATTATAACGCTCAAATGGCTAATCGTGACGATCATCTTTGGTACAACGGAGATTCGAACCCGGGCCCCTCAGACTACAAGCCGAGCACCTTACCTACCTGGCCATACTAGACCCGATATATAAGTAGCTTAGCTAACAATAATAACGTAGACAGTTTTAATGCTACACAAGGTTTTAAAGCAAAGAAGTCGAAACTACAAAAAAATGCGTTACTTAAAATGTAATATATATATATCCCTACTTTGGCAAGTCGCTATAATTACGTTGGTCTGAGCCAAAGTAAGGATAAATTTTTTTTTAAATGTTAAGTAACTCAGCCTTTCTGGTTTAGATTTTCTTGTTTTAATACTTTTCGTAGGTTTAAAACTCGCTACTTGTCTTTGTTTTTTTGTGATTTGTCTCATTTTTGTGAGCCAGAAATACAAAGCGTGGTGTGTGCCTATACCCGATTCGATTTTAGTACTCATAAGGATTTCTACCAACCTACCTTCAAACTAATTATATGCCAAAAGTAGCGCATGTATATATGTACTCATATCCTTTTAGGTACAAAAAGGGAATCGTTAAGACTCCATACAGAAGAGTTCTGTGAAAGAATTGGAGCGAAGGTTCGTTAAAGTAGTGAAATTTTGATTGACTTCATAAACACTTATATAGTGATTTAGATGAGTTTATTAATACGACAAGCTTTAATCTTGTTCGGACAATACTGTTAAATAATCATAGTCATTTTAAAGGAGGTTTTAAACAGACGATTTTTATGGCAGCCATTTTGTTTCATCGTGATCCTTACCATTTTATTTGAGAAGCTATTATCATTTGTAGTGTAAGAGCTTCAAAGTTACCGCTTCAATACAGAAAGCTGGTGAGGAACTGGGAATTAACAAATTACTTCAAACTTTCTTTATTTCTATATATAAATAGTACCTGACAGGGGCGTAGATTTTTTACACCCGATGGGGGGGATGATTTTTGCAACCACTTATGTGGACTGTCCAATTTGCAAATTGGTAATCCCTGATTACGTGAACCTGAAAGCTGTAAACATGCAGTCACAGAGTAATCTTGTTGCCACGATACTTGCATGTATTCTTAGGCCTACTGACTAATACTTACGAACTATCGCTTAGATCGAAAAGCTTAGAAGCACGCCTATATTAAAGATGTACATTTCGGCTATTGAAAAATCCTACATCTAAGCCTAATTGTGTAATTCGATTGGTAAGAACACGAGAATCACAAGAACAAACACACAACTTGTAGACCTGTGATGCAATAAAACAATTTAACAGACCAAACTATAGGGGGGATGATTGTTTGCACCATACCCCCCACCTAAAATGAAGGGGGATGTATACCCTTATCCCCCCCAGGATCTACGCCCCTGCCACCTGAGATAAATTTTTACCTCTCATTCCTCAATCAAGTTGACGAGTTTCGATATTGTACGAAAGACTTCCTGTTGAGTGACTTGTGGCACATAACAGATAGATTTGAAATACTATTTTTATAAGTATCTTATTTGAAAGCTAAAAATAGATAAAATATAAACAAATATACAAACAAATTGCAGTCTAATGTTACGGATAATTCTAATGATGGCTTCAAAGTGACGTCATATTTCACGGTCTAATATACGATGTGAAACTTAAGAATTTAGCTCAATGTAACTAGCTTGTTTCCTGATAAGAGGTAAAAACGTTTATATTGGAAAATGTGAGTATTTAGGTTTTTCTTCAAATAAGTTATTAGTAAATATAAAATGGCTGTGGACTCACACCACTAGAAAACGGGTTTCGATACCCGTGGTGGGCAGAGCACAGATACCCTATTTTGTAGCTTTGTGCTTAATTCTAAACAAACAAACAATAAATATACAAAAGAGAGATAACCAATGTAAACTGTTGGTGTTTTCAGACTGGCCTTAACCACGTGTGTGCCAACGGACAATTGGCCATGTTGCAGCTATTAGCAGATCTTCCAGATTTGGACCCTAACTTACCAGATAACGAAGGGTGCACACCGCTGATGATGGCCTCCCAAGCTGGTAAGTGAAGCTGCTCTCTTATTTTGCTTTATTTTTTTACCGAAAAGTATTAGCTGTTGAAATAATGACAGTAACATTATGGTCCTGTTTTGCTTAGATTTACAAAGAACACGAGTAACTTTTTCTGCAGTGTTATATCGCGTCGCTTAGCGTATCTTTTCTTTCGAGGTATTTAGACATTTCGTAGGTTAGTAATAAAAGTAACATGCAGTCACTTTATCATAGCAAAACACAGACGTTCGAAAGACTAGTAAGGTGAAAGCCGTCGTGTAGCTTTGCACGAAAGTTAAAAACAAACAAACAATTAAACAAAAGAGAAAGGCATTGCCAAGAGTACAGTCATGTGTTTCTTCTACTGTACAAACGAATGTTGTCAAAAGTGCCAAAACTGTATCACAATTCACATTCTGTTACTACCGCTGATAATAGTTGAAGATGTTGGTTACCAAATAACAGGAGCAGAATAGCAGTGGTTAAACTGGGACTTTGAAAGAGATGGAAGAACCCTTTTGTGATCCACTTTGGAATTCCAATCTGTGTATCAGGAATGCTAATGGCTTACACTTTCAAGAGGTGTAACTCCGTTTCAGGCCATTCCGTTCCAATGTAATATCCCTGCATAATAGTATCATACACAAATTGAAGCCATCTATATTATACTATTCTGTCAGTTACCATATACCTTCTGAATTATTCCTGCCGTCGAGAATAAATCTTAGAACTAATTTCAGACTTGATATACTATCTGCTTGCTACTATTACACATAGTTTACTAAACACACTCCTTTGAGGCAAGGCATGGCCAGGGGGTTAAGATACTCGACTCGTAATCTGAGGGTCGCTGGTTCGAATTCCCGTCACACCAAACGTGCTCGCCCTTTCAGCCATGGGGGCGTTATAACGTGACAGTCAATCCCACTATTCGTTGGTAAAAAGAGTAGCCCAAGAGTTAGTGGTGGGTGTTGATGACTAGCTGCCTTCCCTCTTACCCTGCAAAATTAGGGATGAATAGCGCAGATAGCCCTCGTGTAGCTTTGCGCGAAAATCAAAAACAAACAAAAAACATTTATTTGATAATATGGACACCTTTTATAGAAATGAACGTTTTCTTTTATCTGATACTCATAAGAAATATTAGCGCCTACATGGTCTGAAAATGGCAAAAGTTATTAGTCAATAGGAACGCGAACACTGTTCGGGATTTTCCGTCGTACCTTGTAAAAGCTCTCTCAGATTTAGTAGTATAAATAAACATCGATTTGGTGGGCTTTGGTGATTCGCCTCCATCTAAGAACATGTATCATCATAGAAAACCTAATGGATCCGGTAAGCTCTGTAAATACTACATGTTTCACTCTTTTCAACAACATTGTTATGCTCTAATCATGTTTCACGTTGTAAATTTTTTTATCATGATTTCAAACTCTTTACGAAAGTACTCGCATTCTCTAATGTAAACAATCCTTTGGCAGTAATATGCACGCTTGTAACGATAGATGAAATCTTACGTTTCTTGTCACGTCCTTTATTGTAACTTACATCCAGGAATTTAAATAATATTACTCTGATTTTTTTACTGCTATACCAATTTATTATTGTTTATTTCATTAGGTGAAGTAATTCTATTTGTGTACGTGCTTGCTTAGATTTAACCTCTTATTTTTTAGTATCAACTGTCACATTGGCACTGCGTTATTCAGCCGTAAGTTTGACATTTAAGTCATGCAATCAAAAGCTGTCCAAACATGGTTTCTAATTACATTCGTGAGTGTTTTTATTAGATACGATCGAAATGAACAAGCGATGTTTTGATTGGATAGTTATAACTGTCGTTAGTCAAAATGGGATGAAACCGTAATAACAGTATCAACAACTGTGGAGGCGCTTCCCAAAATGCCATCAATATGAAGTATAGATGGCAAATTATAATAACGTAAATACCAAGGTACATTTCAGAAAGGTGTGCTATTTTGAACTGCGTTTTCAATGCAGTTTTCATTGGAAACTCATTCTCTGATTAATAATTCATTATTACAAATTAGAAATAATCTGTTTATAAAAATATGCGTATACGTAAAGAGGAAGCTCACCTAAATTCCACCAAGGTAATACACAACAATAAAGAAAATCAAGATTAGCTTAGATTGAACATTTAATATACAATTAAGAGTAAAGCTACAAATCAAAAGAAATATAACATAAAGACATAGTTTACATAGCAGAAACGAATTATCTCATGTGGAGTTAATATAATCTGAGGAAAAGTAAGGTCACTATCAGGCTAACTATCTTTCATCATGTTGTGTTTATTGTCAATATTACTTCAAAACAATGCGTCTGTTTTGGTGATTGGCAGCAAATGTGTCTATAACAGTATCAATATCGAGTTGTTTTGCTCTCCTGGAGTTTACTGATATGACAGTAAGGTTGCTGGTGTGGTTGTTACCACTGCTGTTGCGCAAGTATGTCTTGAGAAGCTACAGACATGAGAAACTTCTCTCACAGGCAGCTGAAGTGACAGGCAGGGTCACAGCGATGCATACAAGTTTGTGGAGATCCATGAAGGCGTCCTTGCATGGCTCCAGCATGGTTGCTTGCTATGTTTTACTTTACAATAAAAGATAAATGAAATTAATGGGTAAATACCTGTGAAACCTTTGATTTATCAAGTAAAATCCCTGATGATCTGTTGTAACTTGAAATCAACGTGGTTGTCTAATCTTTGTCAAAGCTCAAGATAGAATGGCATTACACAGGGGCGGTAATACAGCGCATGAGTTTCAGTGCATTCAGTACGCTGCTATGGGACACATGACACATACTTCCGCCTTAATGAAGACGTTGAGCTCTACAGATCTGTGTCTCTTTGATGTTAATTGTTAAGCAACAACAACGATTGTGTTTACCATATTTTATGAATATATGTAGGTAACAATATTGGGGTCAAGCCCTCCCGCCAAGCCCCCCCTTGGTGCCGCCACTGACCAGCAGACTTAATGGCACCTATAGTTAACAAACGTTAACATAAACTGTTAACAGCAAGCTATGGGATGGTACACAATTTTATTTAAAAAGTTACAGATATTGTCAGATAAGACCGCTAGCTATAGTGTGTTTGTGTGTGTGATAAGACAACCTACAGCAGAAAGGCATTTCTCATCTATTTTCTAGTGAAGCACTCAACAGTTATTTACACAGCAAACATACAACACATATTGTTTGGTGAGTAAAATAGTTACGTCTTTGTTGAGCAGACTCACAAGTCAACAATACACAGAGGCTTGAAAATATTGTGTTAAAACGATTTTGAATATAAAAATTCGAGAGTCATGTAACAGTTGCATGCGATATAAAGTACCAGTGGAACGGGATATATCAGAATTACACTTTGTCATTGATTGACATTGCGTGCGTAGCAGTAATGCCACCAAATAATAGTTGCTTTTGAGAAGAATATGTAACAGTCTTTCCAAGGTATGGTATTAATAAGCCCAGGTCATGAACGTGTGTTCAAATCATGAATTTGGATTTTTTGAGGCAAGGATATCCTTTGTGGTTAAGAACGTAAATTTGGATTTTTTGAGGCAAGGATATCCTTTGTGATTAAGAACGTAACAAAAAAGGACAATATATGTGTAAGAACGGCTGGTTTGGGTTGAGAAAATTTTTATGTAGAGGAGCGAACAACGTTTCGACCGTCTTCGGTCATCGTCAAGTCAAGAAGGTCGAAACGTTGTTCGCTTCTCTGCATAAAAATCTTCTCAACCTTAAACCAGCCGTTTTTACATATATATTTTTCTCTACAAGTGGGTTTTCTTGTCATCACTGAAAAACAAAGGACTGTTAATTATATTGTGGCATCAGGATAATGCAGAAAGACATCTGTAACGAGTCGTACCGCAGCTGTGGTAAGCGAAGTGCGGCGGTTGGATATCCACGAACACAGAGGTTAGTTACCAAAACCGCCTATGTGCCCCAGGCAACAGTAAACAATATATGTCACGTGTAGACAGTCTGTTTCTACGACGAACCAATATACTATATCTGTTGTTGGATAAATCAGATTGCTCCTTATCTGTTCCATAAACAAACAACACAACAACGTACAGCATTCTATGATAAAGATCAGGGTAGTTTCATGCTGTTCCAACAGATTCGCTACACGATAATGTGTTTCATTTGTTTCTGTTGCCTCCCCCCTTCCGCAGTAGCATAACGAGATATTTGCGGATTTATACCGCTACAAACCGGGTTTGGATACTCATGGTGGGCAGAGCACAAACATCCTTTACTTAATGCAAACAAGAATAACTGTTTTTGTTAGATGAGTCAACTCGCTACTTGTCTCACCAGCAAACGTACAGCACAACAATGGTTTCTTGGTAAAGAAAGTCTCTTGTTCTTTTAACAAATTTACAATCTAATCATTTGTTTTCTCTATTATTAGGGAAGTCAAACAGCAGCTACCTATTCAACAAAACAACATAGCATTGGTATGTCTTGTTAGACGAGTTATATAACCAGGTACCTACCCACAAAAGTCAAAGAACAATATTTTTGTTAGATGAGTCAAATAAATAGCTATCTGCCCAGTAAACACACATACACAACATTGTTATCTATTTTTGGTGAGTCAGACCGTTTATCTGCTCAACAAATTCGCAACATATAGCGGCATGTTTTTCCTTGTTATTAGATAAATTAGTCACTTTTCAAATTATCTTACAATATATATATTACAACAAAATTATTTAAACGTGAACATAGATCCAAAGTTGTTGTTTTTTTATAAATTTTATTTCAAACCGCCATTGAGGCTGAAAAGCTGATTAACTATAAAATCCGGTATAAAAGTTAAAGTGTGAAAGATATTCTAGAGAGAAGGAATTATGTATCCTTTCGTACCGTTAAACATAATGGAAACAACTGTCTGAAACACTTTAATACTTGTTAACGTGTTAAAATAGTTTTATATAACAGAGAGCTGTCATAAATCTTGCAAACTGTCAAATTGGTAAAAACGCTTCAATGAACTTTTTTCACATACCAGAGCTTCATGTAACAAATTATCCCACCCAAGAAACGTTTATTTACAGAAAAAGTAATTGACGAAAGTGTTATTAATTCGCACCTCTCTTTTTTTTCACTGAGCTCACAAATATCACTATTATGCCTATTCCTCAGTGTTATTTGAAATTAATGGAAGTAACGTAATAAAGTTTTGATTTTCAACTATTCAAATGAATAAGTAATATTTTCTTAATTTCATTTTTAGATAATGTAATAGATTTTACTCTAAAAATATATTTGCATTCCTTTTCTATAATCTTTTTTATGCTTAGGTCACGTGGAAATTGTAACCTTTTTGTTGAGAGTGTTTCGTGAAACTATTGTGGTTGACCAAAGAAATGTCTTTGGCGTCACTGCCTTAATGAAGGCGTCATTGCAGGGAAGAGGACGTTGTGTGAAGGTGCTTCTTGCTTCAGGTAAATTAGGCTAACTGACTACTTAAAACAAATTTGGTAAAACACTGATTGTCGATCAGAAATCGTCAAAATGGTTTAGTTTAAGATTCTTTAAACTTAAATGATACTACTGAAAAAAAGGAGTATTAAGTTTGTGAATTACAGACAAGTTAATAAAACAGATACTTAAAGAGCGAATTGTTATGGTTAACAGGCTCTGAGGTTTGGACACTTTTGTTATGTATATAGGGTTATTATTAAGTTCTTTGGCTAATTCTAACATTTATAATTCGAAAAGTAATCAACAGACAACTTTAATATTTTACAGATGAACCAATAAAGTGATGATAAAGATGAGTCGAATGTCAGACTTAATTATTACAACTATCGCGCTTAATTCGAACAACATGGGCTCGGTATGATCAGGTGGTAACAGCCCTCGACTCGCAATCTGATCGTTGCAGGTTCGAATCCCCGTCACACTGAGCATGCTCGCCCTTTCAGCCGTGAGGGCGTTATAAAGTTACGGTCAATCCCACTATTTGTTGGTAAAAGAGCAGCCCAAGAGTTGGCGGTGGGTGGTGATGACTAGCTTCTTTTTCTTTAGTCTTTCACTGCTAAATTAGGGACGGCTAGCGAAACTCAAACAAACCAATCGCACACAGCCTACATGTCACCATTGTCTAACATAACCTCTATTCATATCCACTGCATTGCTTCCATTCCAGGGAGAATGTAACACTCAGCTGAACCGTTGCTTTCTGACTTCAACAGTTACACTTTATTTGGTGTTGGATGTGGCATAAATGAAACTTTCTCCTTATTTTAATAGTCTTTTTTTTGGAATGAGATGTTCATTCTGTAATATGTTGTTTGTACGTAATAAATGACCAAGAAAGTCATTAATTCGTTTTCATTCTACCTGTCTTTGTTTTCTGTTATGCTCTTGAGGTAACACCTGGTTTGCCTATAAAAAGATAAGGTTATAATGCTGCATGGTGTTGAAGTATGTCAACAGGTAAGATAGACAGGTAAATCAGCTAATCATGTGTTTGTATTATAATAAGAGTCTTTCATTTGTATTTTATCTCATGTAAAGTCTCTTTATTTCTTTTTTAATTTCCTGTTATTCAGATGGTCTGTTGCATCACTCAAAGAAAAATTAGTTTGAGTTGAATTCATCACAGAGTGAATAGAAAGGAGAACATTTTGGTGATTTGACCATATGATATTTTTGTTGAGTTAGCTGTTTCCTGCTGATGCTTGTATTGCCACTTTTACCAACTTATTATGGTTTAAAATGCTTATGCACATGCCATTTTCCACAAATAATATTACTTAAATATACGAAGAAGAGTTAGCCATTGAAGAGAAACAGTTATTCGAGAAGGTTTAGGGATCTAGGAAGAGTCCTTTTCTGGCCATTAGGCTTTCACTGATGCTGCACAGGTTCATGACTTCCACCTCATTGTAGCCAACGATTCAGAGAAAAGAACCACCAATATCTGATGCACCCAGTACAGTTGTCAATTCTCTCCCTCTGAGGGTCGACCTCTGTGAGAAAAAACCATGAAAGTCTTAAGTTCTTTGACATCTGGCAGGTTTGAGACTGAGTGGGTGATCTTCACCAGCTAGAATAATCTGGCCCCAGCTCTCATTAAAGCTACTTGAGAAAATAATGAAAAGAACTCTAGGTGAGGTTGGTTAATTACTACTACCAACAAGATCTATTTCACCACTGCCAAATAGATGGCAGACACTGAATAAAAAAATATGTGAACCATGGAATTTTGGAGAGCTTTTTCAATTTGAAAGTTATATTGCAGGGGACACCCATGGATCTTGGAGGAATCTAGGGTCACACATAACTGACAGACAAGATACAAATGACAACTCATTGATGTGCTGCCTTGAGTCCAGCGATTTCCTATGTACATAACAGTTGATTTGTCTGAGCATTCCTACCATGTTGTACCTATGATGTTAAAGACATTTCAGTCAAGTGAGGGAATAGAGATGAGGAAGGAAAGAGTTTGGCTAAAATTATGGGTTTCCATGAGCAAGACAAATAAGAACACATCTTCATTATTCAAGGGTGCAGTGAAAGAAAATTTTATCATGTTCTGAAACCTTTCATGCAGATAACTGCTTGAAGTGGCTCACCTACAGAGCAGGCTGTGCAACACCTGGATGACCTAGATCTAGATGTCTTGGCCCCAAGCTCCAACTAGCATTTTAGTTGGTTCATCTTTGAGATTGTGGAACAGTCATTATTAAGATGTGCCAGAAGTTTGACCAGGTGGAAAATTGAAAATTCATGTGACTGAGCGTGAGGCTCAGAAGACGGGTACCATGGAGAGCTTGGCAACCGTATGCAATTGTATGATCTGCACGATTTGCATGCTAAAGCCTACTCTGTAATGGTTTCAACAGATCACAAGCTTAAGACTACACCTTAGTGAGAGATAATCTCACCTTTACCAAGAGAGTTTCTGTAGTAATGTGATAAGAAGGGGTAATTTTAAACCACTTACAAGAGAGGAAGAAGGCTGCAATGGTAGTTGCATTGGCTGTACCTTAGGCAGACACTCACGCACTCATACCACACCAACCTATAGCCTTTACTGAAGTACAATTTATATTGAAGCACAGGATCACACAGCCTGAAGACATTGCTTAGTCATCTCCAGTTGTATCTGTTAGAAAAAAGGAAAGTATGTCTAGGTTTTAAAAGGGTGAATGTGGTAAATCAGATTGATGCCTTTTCACTACTATGAACAGACAAATGTATGGCCACATTGGAAGAGACCCAATTCTTCGATACAGTGCAACTGATATTCTAATATTGGCAAGTCAAGTTGGCTAATGAGAGCAAACCTGAGACTGTTTTCAGCATGTGAGATAGTCTGTGTAACTTACATAGTTGGCCTATGTAGTATGTTCATCAATTACTAAAGACTAGTTGAATTTACATTGGGGGGTCTGTAATAGGAGAGTACCTGTTCTATGTTGGAAGAGATTCTATGGGAAGAGATTGAGTCTCAATGAACCTGGTTAATACTGAGAGAACATTTCAATTTTAGCATTGAAATGTTCTGCAGGTAGTGCATATTTTGTGGAAAAGATAACAGTAACAAAGACTCACACTACTGAGAAAAAGAACAAACACTGTTTTATCTGGGATTTTAAATAACACAAGTTTACCTGGTGAATCTAACTCAGTGTTACGTGGAATTCTTATAAGCACCGTGCAAAAATGCTTTAGCTCTATTATGTTGAAATATCAACAAGTTAGTGAAATTGCAATAGTACATAACTTTGTCAGTTAATGGCTGAGATATCATTGTGTGTGTACATGTGTGATGTACCCAGTGTTTTATTTTGATAGAAATATTTTCAAAAATATGCACTGAAATATTTTTAATAATAAATAGTTTTAATGCATACTTTCATAACATTGTTTCATTATAAAATGTAATTTTGAAGGAAGAAAATGTAGTCTGTAAATGTAATGGGGAAGAAGGGCAGTACCACTTGCACAGTGGAATCTTGTAATTCATGTCATAACTGTTACATAATTTGGAAATGGGAGAAAGATACCAAAAGCATTGCCAAATGTCAATGGTCAAAGATAAAATTAGCATCACCTAACCTGAATTACTTAGCAATGTAGAACTCAAGTAGCTTCGATCTTCATCCTGTCCTCTTGGAAACAGATGTTGTCTATAAAGTAGCCAGCAGTATGTTAGAGATGAGGCTGAGTATGACATGTATGTCTCTGTTGTCCAGCAGGGGCCTACAGGCAGGTGATTAAATGAAAACCCGAGAAATAAGGGGGATCAAGAAATCATCAGGTTCTCTGAAAACATGTTTTATGGGTGAGGATGTAAGTGAATACATGTTAAGTCTGTAGGCATGTTGCTTGACCAGTACCTAATTCATAGTCATAACTGGGATTGCAACCCTTAACCTATTCAATCGACTAATTTTCAACCAATTATAACTAAGTAAACATTTGCACTTGAATATGGACTTTCACTATTTAAGATCCAACAACAGTCAGTCTCTCCTTCTTGACTAGCCTGTGATTTTTCTGTCTTGTCCTATCCTAATAAACAGTTTGGCTACTTAGATGAGCTCTTCAAGTTTTTCTAGCTATGAAACTGCCAAGTTCCTGCAGGATGCATAAAACTTTTTCTTGAGAAAGACACTCTACAAAGCCACTGAAACTAGTACATCCAGACTTTTTTTGACTTATACAGTGCTTGAGTATGTGGAAGATGACCACTGCTACTTGAGGAAATAACTTACAGT
>NC_134833.1:130898107-130953405 GCF_004210375.1 Tachypleus tridentatus
ACCAGTTTCGCCATGAAATGTGATAGTAGCATTGGTTTGAAACTATCGCGCATGTTAGTGACTGTGTAATATATATATATATATATATAACTCTTCTTTAGTGTATATGTGTCTCGTCTGGATTGTATAGTTACAGGATGATGACATGGGAGTAAGTTATAGTAGTTTTGTATTTATATAATAAACTTTACATTCAAAACATCAATTGTTTTTATTTTTAATTTTCTCACTCGCAGATAATTTAAATATCACGTAATTTATTTTTATATCGACACTTTACTCTTCCAACAAGTCACTGCAATATGTACTTACAACAAAAGTACTTGACTCTTCCAGCTACACATTGCTACATATACTACTTGATCTTATATACTTGCAACAATATCACTTTACTCTTCCAACTATCCACTATTGTATATACTTACAACAATATCACTTTACTCTTCCAACTATCCACTATTGTATATACTTACAATAATATCACTTTACTCTTCCAACTATCCACTATTGTATATACTTACAACAATATCACTTTACTCTTCCAACTATCCACTATTGTATATACTTACAACAATATCACTTTACTCTTCCAACTACCCACTATTGTATACACTTACAACAATATCACTTTACTCTTCCAACTACCCACTATTGTATATACTTACAACAATATCACTTTACTCTTCCAACTACTCAGTGTTGTATACACTTACAACAACATCACTTTATCAAACACAACGTATTATAAAAACTTATAAGAAAGCAATAACCACCTTTTAATTGACCACCGAAATGGCAAACCTCAAGACAAAATGCGGGGAAATTGCTTTGTGTATTTTAAGTGCAAAAATCATGTGCAAATGACATCAATACAGCCAGTTTCATGAAGGTCAAAATTTTGAAAATACGTATCAGAAGTTGGCTACTTTAAGTTGCTGGTTTAGTGTACGCTATGACCAACAATATTTTAACCAGTGAATGCGTTTATTTGCACAAAATTCTAATGCAGTTATGAGTTAACTTTCATAATTGCTTATAACAAACTCTGATTCTTCCCTGCATTCCAAGCACCTTTAAAAATTTTAGCCATCTTCTGATTTCATAATCAAAATGGCCAGGTGGTTAAGGCACTCGACTTGTAATCCGAGGGTCGCGAGTTCAAATCTCGGTCGTACCAAACATGCTCGTTATTTCAGCCTTGGGGCGTTATAATGTTACGGTGAATCCAACTATTCATTGGAAATCTCGGTCGTACCAAACATGCTCGTTCTTTCAGTCTTGGGGGCGTTATAATGTGACGGTGAATCCAACTATTCATTGGTAAAAAAAAGTAGCCTAAGAGTTGGCGGTGGGTGGTGATGACAAGGTGTCTTTCCTCTAAGTTTTACACTGCTAAATTAGGGACGGCTAGCGCAAATAGCCATCGTGTAGCTTAACGCGAAATTCAAAAACAAACCAAAGTTTCCTGGTGTCTGAAAATTTGCATTGCAGCTATAGTTTCCTTACGTCTTTATATATATCCAGTAGATCAACCCGTTTTTCACTATTTAATATTGAGTGTTCGGTATCCACAGTGCTGTTGTTGTAACAGAAGTATGTTCGTGGTTGCGAAACTCCATATCTAGAAGATCAATACATGTTTTTGGAGTCTATGATATTCGGAAACAAGTATCTGTTATTGGTGTATTTGTATATTTGTTGGTAAGCGCAAGGTTGCACAAGTAGCTATCTGTGCTGTGCACACCACTGGTATCGAAATCCGCTTTTTAGCTGCTGGGAAAAGCAGTTGCTTTAATTAACTACTTCTATGACTGTGGATCAATCTTTATTTTTAGTGTCTAGTACAGTGTAGTCAGTATTCACAACATTGTGACTGAAATACATTTATGACTGCGTAGCAGGAGATGAAAAACGATTCCTATGTATCGAAAGAAATATACGTATAAGTTACAGCCATCTAACGAAAATAACGTGTAGTAGGCTTTAAAGAAACATTGTGCGTGCACTGTCGAGTGGCTTTTTTGAATGCGGTAAATATAATTCTAGAGTGCATGAACAACTCGCACTGTTATTCCCCATAGGATTAATTATTATTTTTGTTTTCTGCGTTGTTTTTTTATTGTTATATGTATCAAGGGATACAATGCCTCGTGTTTTTTTTAACGACTTCTGAAGCTGGTATTTACTTTTCAAGTAGTGTAAAAAGTCCTCTATAATTATTCAACATTGCAATCCTTTTATTTGTACTGGTTTTACTTTCTTCGCTTGCGGGTAAAGAAGACCCAGATGGGTTTTGAGTACCCTTGGGGTTTCCCCAAATACCTGCCACGTTATTATATCTATAGGCTTTACTGCGTTCTGCGTTATCTTTAACATTTTAACTTTCGTCGTTGTATCAGACGACATTGTTTGGTTGTTTGTTTTGAATTTCGCGTAAAGCTACTCGAGGGTTATTTGCGCTAACCGTCCCTAATTTAGCAATCGTAACCCTCGGATTACTCTTACCAACGAATAGTGGGATTGAACGTCACATATAACGCCCCACCGAACGCCTTAACCCACCTGGCCATGCCAGGGCTTTACCAGACGAAAGTGTGCGAAATGTTTCTTGGAAATATTTTCAAAGTAACTTATTGAGAATTGACCTTTCAATGTAATATACTGTTGTTTAAACGCAAAGTATAAGCTACAGAGGTTGTGCTAAGCCTACAAACTCAGCACTAACATATCAGCGGGTATTTTAACAAACAAAATAAACAATGTTGACACAGACCACAGTGCGTAAACTGTTAAAACGTGTGTGCTTATACAATTTTCACAAGTAGCTCAATTCTTCTGGGTAGCTCCGGATCTAAACGATGCATTTATCAGGGACATTTTCTTTTAAATTCCAGCCAGTGATGCACTGGTAGTGTACTCTGACTGTGTGTTTGTAAAGGAATTCACTTTGGTTATAGACAGTTCTTTAGAATTCTTTTGGGCTCGGCATGGCCAGGTGTGTTAAGGCGTTCGACTCGTAATCCGAGGATCGCGGGTTCGAATCCCGGTCGCACCAAACATGCTCGCCCTTTCAGCCGTAGAGGCGTTATAATGTGACGGTGAATCCCACTATGCATTGGTAAAAGAGTAGCCCAAGAGTTGGCGGTGGGTGGTGATGACTAGCTGCCTTCCCTCTAGTCTTACACTGCTAAATTAGGGACGGCTAGCACAGATATCCCTCGAGTAGTTTTGTACGAAATTCAAAACATACAATTCTTTTAACCTCAGCAAAAAACAACAACCACGCATGTATAGAATTTGACATATGTCGGTAACCGTGACGCAGTTTCACTTCAGAAGCATTATTGTTACAGGGAAGAATATTGTGTAAGATAGTTAACTCAAGCAGATCATCCTAGCATAACCGAAGTTCCTTGTTTTTGCCGACAGCTTTCTTTATGCGTGACGAATCTGATATATATACATTTATATATATATATTTTACTATCATTGTAATTAAAAACCCAATTTTAGAACTACTTTTGACCTTAAGGACGATAAGGCTTAGTCATGGTATTTAAATTAATATATGCTTTATTTATGGTAAGGATCGTTTTCTATTAATAACCTAGCTGGTTTTTTTTTTCTAAAACTTCGCCCATCTTTCTTGTTTTAAGGTGTAGTAAACAAAACGAGTCTTTTCTTTAGTTTCTGATACTGCACTTTGTAGAATGTCTGGTTTATGTTTTCAAACAATTGGACACATCGATTTTATGTTTTCTTCTTTAAGTATGATGAATGTGTTTGTGACATCACTCTGAACTTCATGAATTTGTGTATCTTTCTACAGTTTCGTCTTATTGCAATTTATTAATACAGAGTATTACAACACATTTATAAACGCCTTACTACCAATCAGATATGGTCAATGTCTCAACTAAGAACGAACATCAGCAAGAAAAGTTTGTTTTGTTTTTTGTATTTCACGCAAAGCTACTCGAGGGCTATCTGCGCTAACTGTCCTAATTTAGCAGTGTAAGACTAGAGGGAAGGCAGCTAGTCATCACCACCTACTGCCAACTCTTGGGCTACTCTTTTACCAATGAATAGTGAGATTCACCGTCACATTATAACGCCCCTACGGCTGAAAGGGCGAGCATGTTTGGTGCGACCAGGATTCAAACCCGCGACCCCTAGAATACGAGTCGAACGCCTCAACCCACCTGGCCATGCCGGACCCATCAGCAAGGAACCTGTGGTCTGCCAGATGCGACCTTATTGTGTGGCTAGTTCTCTGATTCATAACTAGATACAAAATCCCTAACATTTTCATTATTATGCCAGTACTGAGCCATATGTCCTTCAGCAGTGATTACAGCAATGCCTCTGTATATTTCTGTACCACATTCAAACTTTCTATTTAATAATTATGCCCAATATGGTGAGCTCTTCAAAAAAAAAAAAAAAAAGGGTTATTTCTTATGATATATCTCTGGCTATTTTAACTTGGCTCTAACATATAGCACATCTTGCACCTCTGATGTGATTCTTCTAACAAGAGTTCCTTATCAGTGACTGTATTGGGTACGCTTTCTTTGGTACCTTGAATAATATTTTCTAGTATAGGGCCAATTTAGTAACAAAACTTTCCATTTCAGTGGTAGTGATAATACTTTCTATGGGGTGCTAATTCGTATCCTTACAGATGCCTTTTTGCAACTAGTGGGACGCTAAAAATGTATCGCTGGTACCAACTACAAAATCCATAACAACTATCTCTTTTAATTTCTACAAACTTCTAACGTGCACTGAAAATTACCATAATAATACAATTATCTATTTAACACTTTAGTATTATAAAATGCAAATCCAAGTCCCAGGTACGGACAATTAGTTTTTCACACAGCTAGGGGGGACTTAGGGTGCTGTTTATCTTGATCGTATTTATGATAGTTACTTTGAAGTTTGCCGCATGGGCCCGTCTTGACAGCTAAGTTCCTCCACAATGCCCACATTGGTAGAATATCTAATTATACATGACAATGACAAGTAGAAGACCAGTGATTAACGGCCATGAAGTACCAGCGAATGTTTCTAAGCTTTCCTGGAATGAGCAGTGTTATTCAGAGAAACAGGGTTCATTGCAATCTACACGTGTTCTGTCATTCAAACTGGTATGATATATACATTGTAATCTCAGAAAGAAGTAACCGCTCATAAATAAAGTTCAGAATATAAACACTGTCTGTGCAGAAAGTTAAACAACTGAACAGATTCTCTCTTCCAATAGTTTTGTAAGACGTAAAACATTAACAAGCCACAAAATACTTTATTTTGTTTTTACTTTTTTTTTATTATAACTATGTGTAAAAACAGGATCCCGGGTCTATTAAGATTCTAAGCACTATTCTGTTTTTCATAAAATATACTGAAAAAAAAGAGGAAATAGAAGGCCTAAGGCCTTTTTCTAGTAAAATACAAAATTATTTTGTTTTCTTCGAAAGTTACTTGCATGAAAAAATGAATGATTAGAGTTTCTTCTATGCCAATGAAGTTAAGCCTATTTGTTCATTACTAGTGTTATTGGACATATAAGAAACACATTTTCCAGAGCTATTTGGTTAAAAATGCCTTTTTATGTTAACTGAGGCCTCGTTCAGTTTTTTACAAATATATAACTGTTTCTCCGGCTTAATATTGTCAACTACCAAATGTATATGTATATATATATATAATACACACACGGTTTTAAGTGATAGTGTAAGTAATGCAAGCACATCGATAGCTCGGGAATTGTGACCAGAAAGAGCGAATTTTCTTCTTTAAATTTAGAAGGTTGCAAACACTAATCAAAATAATACCAAGTTTTAGTAGATCAATGATTTGAAAAAGAAGAACTAAAAGAAAACTCGTATACAATATTACCAGTGTATTAGTATAGAATATTACCAGTGTATTAGTATAGAATAATACGAATGTATTAGTATAGAATAATACGAATGTATTAGTACAGAATAATACGAGTGTATTAGTATAGAATAATACGAGTGCATTAGTATAGAATAATACGAGTATGTTAATATAGAAAAATATGAGTGTATAAGTATAGAAAAATACGAGCATATTAGTATAGAATAATACGAGTATGGTAGTACAGAATAATACGAGTATATTTGTATAAAATAACACGAGTGTATTGGTATAGAATAATTCGAGTATGCTTTGTTTACGAGTATATTAGTATAGAATAATACGAGTATGCTTTGTTTACGAGTATATTAGAATAGAATAATACGAGTATGCTTTGTTTACGAGTATATTAGTATGGTTTGAATTTCGCGCAAAGCTACTCGAGAGCTATTTGCGCTGGTCGTCCTCAATTTAGCAGTAAGACTAGAGGGAAGGCAGCTAGTCATCATCACCAACCGCAAAATCTTGGGCTACTCTTTTACCAAAGAATAGTGGGATTGACCGTCAATTTATGATTCCCTTCGGTTGAAAAGGCGAGCATGTTTGGCGTGACGGGGACTCGAATCCGCTATCCTCGAATGGCCGAATATATTAGTTTCTCAAAACTATCTACCATTTTAAAAATCTATATCATTGCTGATAAACATGGGATATATGCAAATATGATAAAGAAACATACATGCACGCAGACAGTATTTATGATTACCCATATTTTTCAAAGTGCACAATCCTGGATATATGTTTGTTTTGTTTTTGAATTTCGCACAAAGCTACTCGAGGGCTATCTGTGCTAGCCGTCCCTAATTTAGCAGTGTAAGACTAGAGGGAAGGCAGCTAGTCATCACCACCCACCGCCAACTCTTTGGCTACTTTTTTTACCAACGAATAGTGGGATTGACCGTACCATTATAACGCCCCCACGGCTGAAAGGGCGAGCATGTTTGGCGCGACGGGGATGCGAACTCGCGACCCTCAGATTACGAATCGCACGCCTTAACGCGCTTGGCCATGCCTGGCCCCTGGATATATGAATGTCATTTTGTAAAAAATTGTAATTTATCTAATCTTCAAGCTACATAAAACTAAGAGAAAGTTAGAATATTCTGAAAAATTCATTATGTTGCGCCTTGATTTAAAGATAAATGTTTAGTGGTTAACATAAACGTTATGCTTTTATTGGCTGGTCCTTTAAAAGACACACTTGAAAGAACAGCGGTAACGCCTACACATGACCGGTAAAACATCGACGGCTATATATCACGTGATGTTGAAATGCCTCACTGCATTAGATCGAACTGATATACGTTATATAAATAAGTTTTCCTGAAAAACCCCAGGCCAAAAGTTCATGACCTTAAAGAAAACTGATCTTTTCTATCGGTAATGCTGGGATTTACTCAGCCTCGACCTAATGATTGGTATAAAAACATTATTTTTCACGTGTTGCGATCTCATGTTCAAATGTAAACTATAACGAACTTTTTGTTGATATGAAGTGAAAAATAGCTGCAGATTTTGGCCAAGAAACAAGCAGATTAACTTACTTGTTAACATTTCTTTAACTACGGTTAAATCCTTTAAAAATCAGAAACTGTGATACGTCGTTAAATGATTAATACTTTGAAACAATCATCTTTCTTTCTGAGATTCTTTCCCAATGAAGAAATTGGATGCTCATAACAAAAAGAGACACAACTGTAGGTTATCTTTTGTCCAAATTCTTTTTTATAACTACACACAAACACAAAATCTCCAATCTTTTACTGTTATGCCATTACTAAAATCGAACCATCCATGATGACTAGAAACCCATTTGAAGTAAAAATGTATTCTAAAGACAGCTGGTATGGATATTTGCTAATCTGAAGATGAACTAAGAAGGTTAAAACGTTGTTCTGAACCTTATTTTAATTGAAGTTTTAATACCCATACCAGCCGTCTTGAGAATGCATAAATCAGACCATATTCTGCAGTGATTACGACAATATTGTTTTGTGTTTTTTACCTTACCCAGACCTTCAAAGATGAACTTCTATTACTCACTCGCTGCACTCGTCTAGTTACACTATTTAATTTATTAATTAGAAATATTTCATAACTTTAAGATATAAACGAACAATTTTCTTCAGTTGAGCGGAAATTTACATAAGTGACTGACTGTGATATATTTGCTGTGGGTACTGAACTCCGAATTACAACGTTATAAGTTCTCAAACTTACCGCTGAGACATCAGTGGACAAAACAAGTATAATTTTGTTACCGTATGAGTGTGATCCACTTTCTAATATTGGTGTAAAATTTCCGAGCCTTAAAGAAAGGCCTTTTCAATTTGACATTAAAGGCGGGTAAAGAAAAGCCCCCCAGTGTAATAGCGGTAAGTCCGGAGTTCGATTCTGTGGTAGATCAATTAATTTTGCTCTTAAACAAACGATACTAAAAAAACAGTTGTTTCTTACTCTTGGTCTTTTCCAAATGAACTGAAATGGTGGGTTCTTGTGATAAAACACTGATGCTTGAGTTGCAGGAAATTCGGGGTCTTCAAAAAGTTCTCCCTTTTTGAGACATCCTATCTTCAACTTCTCAAATTCAGACATGATGCTTTCTTCAAGACTTGAAAAAAAAAAGATAAAAACATCTTATTTTTTTAATGAGATAACACTAGCATAATCAACAAAATGTTCAGAGGATATCAAAATGATTCGTCAATCAAAAATAGGCTAAACGTGATTCTATGTTTTCATAGCATCTTAAAACATAAGGAGGCATTTGCATAGTGTATAAGCTATAAGCATAATTTTATATATCGTAGCTGAAAGTACAATTTAAGGAAACAGATACTGTATAAAGGTCAATGTTAAATGACGTTTTTTCCTTCTTTCTTGGACCCGGTATGGCCAAGTGGGTTAAGGTGTGCGAATCGTAATCTTAGGGTCGCGGGTTCGAATCTCGGTTGCACCAAACATGCTCGCCCTTTCAGCCGTGGGGACTTTATAATATGACGATCAATCCCACTATTCGTTGGTAAAAGAGTAGCCCAAGAGTTGGCGGTGGGTAGTGATGACTAGCTGCCTTCTCTCTAGTCTTACACTGCTAAATTAGGGACGGCTAACGCAGATAGCCCTCGAGTAGCTTTGCGCGAAATTCACAAACAAACACACAAACAATCCTTCTTTCTTTTGTTATTGAATCCCTAATGACCTTATGATAGATGCTGATTGCATTCGTTTAACTCATTAAGTACTTTTGTCTTTAAATTAAAAGCCAAGAGGATATAAAAAATGGTAATATGCTCTGTTTCAGGATCCTTTTGTTCTCCCTTTTCAGGGAAAGAAAATAAAACAGCCATGTACATCGTTGAACAGTTTCAAGTTACCAAACTAAATATTACAATAATTGAGCCGGTCAGATAGACATACACATTTGCTCATATGCATAGTGTTTGTTTGTGAATTTCGCGCAAAGCTACTCGAGAGCTATCTGCGCTAGCCGTCCATAATTTAGCAGTGTAAGACTAGAGGGAAGGCAGCTAGTTATCACCACCCACCGCAAACTCTTGGGCTACTCTTTTACCAACGAATAGTGGGATTGACCGTAACATTATGACACCCCCACGGCTGTGACGGGGATTCGAACCCGCGACCCTCAGATTACGAGTCGAACGCCTTAACCCACCTGGCTATGCCTGGTAGATATGTATAGTGAGATATACATGTATGTGTGTACATGTTAGACACACACATTTACCATGATTTCTGTGGTCTTGGAAGGATCACAATGACGTCTGAAAATGAATAAAGTCAAGACGACCGTTACCGCGTATAACCTTAAATTTCTAACTTAGAATATTATGAATTTCAGTAAATACTAAACAATCGACATTTTACTACGTATTTTAATAAACAAATATAATTAATTACGTTTAATGCAGTTTTTAACAAAGTTTGTCGAACTTAACGAGAAATGTTTTGGAGGAAACTGTTTATCCTTTTTTAAAATTTATAAATATTTCAATTAAGTTTAACATTTTCATACATTACATTTGCATAAGTTTCATTACAGTTATGGATTTAAAACGTAATATAAAGACATGCATGTGTTGTAAATAGCTTAAACCATAAAAATAAAACTTTCTCTTCTACATTCTAGACTATTACGAAAATGCAGCATCATTGTCTTTCCTTCTGGTCACTTCCATCACTATTTGGCCAGAAGGAATAAGTGTCCTTTCCAAGATAAGAGAAGAAAAGAACGTGCTAAGAATTTCAATTGCACCACCTGCAACTGTTACGTAAACAACACGAAATAATTTTTTTAAGTAAATATATTAGTAAAAGAGGAGACAGAGTGAAAAGAACCTGACGTATAAACAATAAGACATGTAATTCGACTTCCGTCAACGTGCCTAGAAACACTAATTCTCACTAAATCCTGACTTGTATACTTTCGAAGCCTCGGTCATGTTGTAGGTCAGAGAATATCTACTCACACCACCACATCATTCTCTGTTGTGGTGAACGACCCTGTAGAATGAAAGATCCTGAAGGAAAATATTCTGGTCTGGTTAGGTCACCACTTAAAAAAAAACCAAAAAAACATAACAAACTAACAAGCGCTTGCCTTTGTGAGAAGAAAAAAAAATTTTGAGTCATCTGGTCATTACCATAGATATGTTCTTCTTAAACCAGTGTTCTAAACTTTAGAAAGAATGATGATATACAGGCTGATAATGTATAAAAAAACACATGAACAAAGCCGTATCGATTTGTTGAATTAATATCAGATAGCTCCAAAACTTTTATTTTATTTTTGTGAGATTGAAGTTTTTGGCTTATTTTATATTTAAAAGTATAGATTTATTCTTATTATGTAGCTGAGGCTGGAGATGTAAGCTTATTTTATCAGTTGAGAATGGAGGTTTGGGTATATTTTCTATTGAGGTTGGAGTTCTGAGCATTTTTTCTGAACTACACGCCCTTATCGAGGGTATATAGTGTAATAGTTGTTGAATCATTGAAAGAAACAAAAACAACGTTAATGTTCCAACTGATGTTAGAGAAACTTAATGACCCAGCATGATTAGGGCGCTCGAATTATAATCTGAGGGTCGAGGGTTCGAATCCCCGTCACACAAAACATGCTCGTCCTTATAGCCGTGAGAATGTTATTATGTGACACTCAATCTCACTATTCGTTGGTAAAAGAGTAACTCAAGTGCTAAATTACGGACAGCTAGCCCAGATAGCTCTCTGGTAGCTTTGCACGAAAACTGTAAACAAACAAAACACAAGAACTTAAAAAATTTAAGAGGTACGTATTTTTAATTAAAAACAAAATTGACATAGAAATTATTACTTTAATATTCTAAAGATCTTCATTGTAGATTTTATGCCTTAGAAGCTTCATAAAAACAATATATACCATGTAATTAATACCGATAAATCCATGAGGGTACCAGGCTAAACTTTATCAATAGCTTTAATATAAGAATTATTCTATTTTCTAAATCATTAAACACATTTTCTGAAAGAAAGCTTAAAGCATTTATAAGTACAAGCTTGTTTTTTTTTAAATAATCCGAAATCTAAGCAGCTCCATCTACCTCAAATGTCGAGTTAATAAAATCTCAAAAAAAGAGATGGTGAAAGAAAAAAGCTGCGTAAGTGCTTATAAACTAAAAATGTATCACGAAGTTTAACTTTAGCTGACCTGAATGAAGCTATTATAACATTTTTATAATAGTGACCTGAATGAAGCTATTATAACATTTTTATAATAGTGACCTGAATGAAGCTATTATAACATTTTTATAATAGTGACCTGAATGAAGCTATTATAACATTTTCATAATAGTGATCTGAATGAAGCTATTCTAACATTTTTATAATAGTGATCTGAATGAAACTATCCTAACATTTTCATAATAGTGATCTGAATGAAGCTATCCTAACATTTTTATAATAGTAATCTGAATGAAGCTATCCTAACATTTTCATAATAGTGATCTGAATGAAGCTATCCTAACATTTTTATAATAGTGATCTGAATGAAGCTATCCTAATATTGATGTTAAACTGTCTTCCTCGTACTTGCGATTACGTCTAAAAATCGTTTTAAATGTTTTCATATCGTGTTCTGCAACATTCACAGTCTGTGATCAGTATTCACAAACGTTTGCACACGTTTAGCCAGTATTTCATATTGAGGTCGGACATGGTCAGGTGGTTAAGGCACTTGACTCATAATCCGAGGGTAGCGAGTTCGAATCCCCGTCACACTAAACATGCTCGCCCTTTCAGCCGTGGGGGCATTATATTGTGACGATCAATCCCACTATTCGTTGGCAAAAGAGTAGTCCAAGTGTTGGCGGTGGGTGGTGATAACTAGCTGTCTACCCTCTAGTCTTACACTTCAAAATTAGGGACGGATAGCGCAGATAGCCATCGAGTAGCTTTACGCGAAATTAAAAAAAAAATCATATTGATTGAAGTAGCTCGTCGCACGCATGACAAAATAATGAATTTATTTTACAGACGGTACCCTATATTACTAATTCAGTTTGGATGTTGTTCAGTAAGTTAATTTTTTGTATTTCTAGAAGGTACATCTAGGCATATTTCAAGTAAGGGCTTCATCTTGTACTTAATGTTTTCCATGAGGCCAAATATTAACTCTTTGGTTTGTTTGTTTTTAATTAAACATAAAGCTACGCAATGGGCCATCTGTGCTCTGCCTACTACGGGTATCGAAACCCGTCTTATAGCGTTGTCTTTCCTCAGACATACTGCTGTGCCACTGAGGAGGCAGCTCCTTGGTGTTCTTTTGATGATTATTGACCAGTTGTACTATGTCCGAATGTTGTCAGTTTACTTGTTCAATCGAAAATATTTTCATAATATATACATAATAATAATAATGTTTTGAAAAAATTGGAACACGGAACTTTATCTGATTACAATTTAAATGATTGGTTAATTATTCTGAGTCTAGAGAAAATAAATGGATAATTTTGGTTATAACGCAACTTTATATTATAAAATAGTAACTAGAAAAGTAAGAAATAGTGAAAATTATTTATTTACCATAAAGTAAGTGATAAAATAATGACATTCTATCTCACGATTACGTGTTATTCGAGACATAAATTAGCTCGTAATAATGATATTGTAATTTACTAACATATTTAACACAACTTTTATATTAACTTAACAACAATATAAATAAAACCTTCATACAAATTAGCTAATAACGTACTTATTTAACACATGGGGAATATATAGCGACCGTAGGGGTTTCATATCCGTACGGCAACGCTATATGAGATTCTCAAAGGACCCTAACGATACTTGTTAGTGTGGATGACAATCGAGTCAGGTATTCGCCAGAAAGATGCCCTGTGCCTTTACCAACCTCAACATATTTTCATATGGGGTTGGCTCGGCATGACAGGTGATTAAGGCACTCGACTCGTAATCTGAGGGTCACGGGTTCGAATCCTAATCACACCAAACATGTTCCGTGGGGGCGTTATAAAGTAACGGTCAATCCCACAGCTCACTTACTTATTCTCGATTACACATTAACAGATGCTGTCCATGGAAAATGATTATAAAAATAGTAACTCGACCACTACTATGCTTGTCGTATCCCAACTGAACTGATGAGTCCTGGTATCTGGCGAAAGGCCTCATTGGGACTGGATACGGTAGGTATAGTGTGGTTGATACATATTAATGCATATTATTCTTTGCTTTCTTTCATAAGGTCTTAGAATTAGCGTGCCAGGACTGTGAATCTGAAAATTCATGGTTTGAGGCCCGTTGCCGTAAAATAAATCCCCACACTTTGAGATTGTCCGCGTTCTAGAAGAGTGAGGCTACCTTTCACTATTTTATGGCTACGAAGTCTCCTTGACATAGTTTTGACAAAACCAATAATCAATTGAATTACTGTAAATTTTTAAACAGTTTATCGAGACAAAAAAGGAAAAAGAATTCATAGATACGTAACATAACTTCATTCAAGCAAGTACGAGAGATTAGCCCTATCAATGTGACACCAGCATTTTACCTAGCCTGAGCCATTGTATCCAAGGTTAATTCACTTCGCTGTAAAAACAACTGTCATAATTCATTTGTAAATGGCCCGGCTTGCCCAGGTGAGTTAAGGCGTGCGAGTCATAATGTGAGGGTCGCGGGTTCGCACCCCCGTCGCGCCAAACCGCTCGTCCTTTTAGCCGTGGGGGCGTTAAAATGTGACGATCAATCCTACTATTCGTTGGTAAAAGAGTAGCCCAAGAGTTGGCGGTGGGTGGTGATGACTAGCTGCCTTCTCTCTAGCCTTACACTGCTAGATTAGTGACGGCTGGCGCAGATAGCCCTCGAGTAGCTTTGCGCGAAATTAAAAAAACAAACTAACATTCGTAAATAGTAAGTTTTTTTTTTTTTTTAATTAAACATGATACGTAGAAACTAGGTGAACACAACAAATAATGAATATGTATACTGTAATTTAATAATAAATGTATATCACAAAAAATACATATTTAGAATCCACTTTACTGGAGACACTGAGAATAGCAAGTTTGACTTTTATCACCAAAATTAGCTATGTTAGGTGAAACAGTATACCATTAGCTAAACGTTTTTACCATTAAAAGACGTTAGTAATATAAATGAAGTAGAAATTGTTGTTTGGAATTAAGCACAAAGCTACACAATGCCCACCACGGGTATTGAAACCCGGTTTTAGCGTTGTAATTCCACAGACCTACCATTGAGTCACCGGGGGCATGAAATAGAAAGAAGGGATGAATGAAACTAACATGAAATTAATAAAGTTACGCATATTAAAGTAAGATAACAAACCGAGGATAAATTTCACAAAATTACGGTCAGGCAAATATCCATAGTTTTATGAAAGATTCAAATTCTTAATATTAACTGCTCTTGAATTTCAACTCTATAGGTAAATGATAAACGTGATTATCTGTAGAAACAGTAAACGCAGTTCAGCGAGAATGTTGCTGTATTTTTCTTCTTAGTAAATTATGCAAAGATGAATTTTGAATGAAGTTGTTGGGTTTGGTTTGAATTTCGCGCAAAGCTACACGAGAGCTATCTGCGCTAGCCGTCCCTAATTTAGCAGTGTAAGACTAGAGAGAAGGCAGCTAGTCATCACCACCCATCGCCAACTTTTGGGCTACTCTTTTACCAACGAATAGTGGGAGTGACCGTCACTTTATAAAGCCCCCCACAACTGAAAGGATGAGCATGTTTAGTGGGATTCGAACCCGTGAATCTCAGATTACGAGTCGAGCGCCTGTATTACTCATACAATTGGATGCTATTCAGTAAGTTAATTTGTATTTCTAGAAGGAAAATCTAGGCATATTTCAAGTAAGGGCTTCATCTTGTACTTAATGTTTTCCATGAGGCCAAACATTAACTCTTTGGTTTGTTTGTTTTTAATTAAGCACAAAGCTACACAATGAGCCATCTGTGCTCTGCCTACTACGGGTATCGAATCCCGTATTTTGAGTTGACATACTGCTGTGCCACTGAGGGGGCAACTCCTTGGTGTTCTTTTGATGATTATTGACCAGTTCTACTATGTCCGAATGTCTTCCAGTAACAAGTGTTTATCACTAATTATCTGTAGAAAGGAATATAGGAGAATTACAAGCTAGTCTGCTTTAAAACTTCGATTTACTTTTTCATTTGGAAATATCTTCATAATATATACATAAGCATGTTTTGAGAAAAAATTGAAACACGTAAAGTTAAATGATAGGCTAATTACTCTAATCCTAAAGAAAACAAATATTATACATACATTGGACAATTTTCAGTTATAACGTAAATTTATATTATAAAATAGTAACTAGAAAAGTAAGAAATAATGATAATTATTTATTTACCATAAAGTAAGTGATAAAATAATGACATTACATGCTAGGCCTAGATAAGAACAGAACAAGAATTGGTGATAGGTGTTTGCATAGCCGCCTTTCTTTCAACGTATTAATTAAAAATTAGAGACAGCTGGAACATATAACAAGAATATCTGAAACAAATGCACAAGTAAAGAAATTTTATCAGCTGAACAAATCGTTATTGGTTTTTACTTGTTTTCACTAATTTTTCGTTTTGCTGCCAAACATAATAAGTTGTTGTAATTACTTTTGTCCATTTTCTTTCTTGCAAAATATTCAAACATTCGATCAATAATTAGCACAAAAACCTCTGAAGAGTTTTGAAATAAGAGCTTTAATTAGCAGTACATGTTAAGCAGTTAACCTGCGTGCAATCGTTGTTTGATACGGGGTTATATTTGTATATATGTATCGATAATTTCATAAGTTGTGCACAGCTATGCTAGTTAACTTTTGATATTCTTGTCTTCACAAGTTATTTGTTTCCTCGACGACTGAGTAACACAAAAATAAGATTAAATTCAAAAGGTTTTCCTTATTTAGCTTTTTTTTTAAATAAACTAAACAAAAAACGTTTGAAGTGCAATCTAATAGCGTGAGAAAAGAACTCTGACTCTAATCTGAATAGAAATGTGATGTATTACAGAATTTATAACGACAGAAATTGCACTTTGCTTTCTGTAAAACGTAAGGTAAGTAATCAAAACTCCAGTTCAACGACTGTATCCATTTGTCTCTTCTATAACCTCAGGCGTTTAAAACTCCAATGGATATTACACATCATCAGCCATACATCATGTCCTCTTGTCATTACTGTTCATACGTTTATAACGTAACTGTTATTTGATACTGAAAAAAACTTCGCAAGAAAATCGGTGTTTTGGAGAAAATGATTAATGTCAAAGTCGTTCTGTTTTTTTCTGTTTAGTTCCACTTTACTAAGAAGGAATTGCTTTGAACTATATTCCATGTATATTAATTACCCGCCCTCACACTCAGTGGCACAGCAGTATGTCTGTGAACTCACTCTGACAGAAACCAGGTTTCGATACCTGTGATAGGCCTAGAACAGGTAGCCCATTGCGTAGCTTTGTGCTCGATACCAAACAAACAAGAAAATAGTTGTTACTCAGAACTTAAGTATAAGATGTGTATAATCAGACGCTTAGCACAGCCAGGTGTTTAAGACACTCGACTCGTAATCTGAGGGTCGCGGGACCGAATATCCGTCATACCAAACATGCTCGCCCTTTCAGCCATGGGGGCGCTAAATTGTAACAGTCAATCCCATTATTCGTTGGTAAAAGAAGAGCCCAAGAGTTGGCAATGGGTGGTGATGACTAGCTGCCTTCCCAGGGTCTTACACTGCTAAATTAGGAATGGCTAGCGCAGATAGCTCTTGTTTAGCTTTGCGCGAAATTCAAAACAAACAAAACTATAAACAGACTATTTCAAGACGCAATAAACGAATATCAAGTCTTTTTCGGAATCCTTTTAGCATAACCTAACTCTGGTCTATGTAATGAATATTTAAACATTTCTGTTAAAGTATAAAATATTTGAAGTTAAGCATTCGTCACCAACTCAGTAGTTATGTGGCCAAAAGCCACTCGTGTTAGTGTTTTAAACATTGTAATTGAGATTTTGTTAATTTGAAAACAGATTATAAAAACTTAAATAAACTATGTATTCAGTTTTATCCTCGGGCCTGGCATGGCCAAGCGCGTAAGGCGTGCGACTCATAATCCGAGGGTCGCGGGTCCGCGTCGCGCCAAACATGCTCACCCTTTCAGCTGTGGGGCGTTATACTGTGACGGTCAATCCCACTACTCGTTGGTAAAAGAGTAGCCCAAGAGTTGGCGGTGGGTGGTGCTGACTAGCTGCCTTCCCTCTAGTCTAACACTGCTAAAATAGGGACGGCTAGCACAGATAGCCCTCGAGTAGCTTTGTGCGAAATTCCTTAACAAACAAACAGTTTTATTCTTTAAATTTTAGCCCGAGAAACTTAATTATTATATCCTAAAAACCACATACTTGCAACTAAAAAAGAAAGTTGATATAAAATATGCCATTCTTAAGAGTAACTGAGGAAACAAAACAAATAAAATGGTTATTTCTTGTTCGGATTGCTTAGTAGTAGAAAAACGTAGTTTCTGGATGCATTCCTTTGCTGTGTATGAAATCGTAAATGTTCGCAATAAAAACTGTTTTACGTAATAAAATTAAAAAGAAGGTTTAACCAGTGATCTTCGTCTCTGAGTGGAACATTTTGTCTGGGTTGTTCACCCTTTAAATGTCCCTGCTGTAACACTTCCAATGTCTATTTCCCCTGGCAGAATGCGGACGTCTTGTATTTATTAATTTTTTAAAAGACTTTTATAAAAATGTTTTTCACTATAAAAGCCTTCACACATACCTGTCAAGAGTGAAATGTGTTATTTTACTTAAGTTTTACGTTACAATCATATCGTTACAATTTATTACACATAGAGCAGTTTTCCATGCATGAGACACATCGTAAAAAATTGCATTGCCTGACAAGTGTAATGTAATTTATCCTGATACAAAAGCGCCCATAAAGTTAATACTCGAATTTCAACTCTATAATGATTGTATTCACTCTTACTTCTAACCACCCAAATATAAATATGGGGGTTGGTTACAGTATTTATGTCGTTTTATGTCCGTTTTTGCAAGCTATTTCTGAGACATATGCAAAGGAGTTTTGCAGTGCTGATGGTGATATTTACTCATCTTGATGGCCCAAAATTACATCATGTTTATTGTTGTGTAGTATTGATAGCGATATTTACATGATGGCCCAAAATTACATTATGTTTATTGTTGTGTAGTATTGATAGCGATATTTACATGATGGCCCAAAATTACATCATCTTTATTGTTGTGTAGTATTGATAGCGATATTTACATGATGGCCCAAAATTACATCATCTTTATTGTTGTGTAGTATTGATAGCGATATTTACATGATGGCCCAAAATTACATCATCTTTATTGTTGTGTAGTATTGATAGCGATATTTACATGATGGCCCAAAATTACATCATCTTTATTGTTGTATTGTATTGATAGCGATATATACATGGTGGTAAAGAATTGCATCATGTTTATTGCCAAAGCAACTGTGGAACTTATTGTACAATAACCTTGTTTTTGTTTTGAAGCAACAAGCAAGAGGACTACATCAAAAGCGTTCAGCTGGATTTCAAAACCTACAAATTTTTGCACAGTTCTGAATGTTTTGTCTAATTAACATTTTTTATAAATCGTGTGGTGTGAAGCCTAAATAAACATTACTTCAATTCAATGGAAAGCAATATCAGGTCGTACTTTAAGCTGAATATCATAAAATGGCCCCTTTATATTTAAAGAAAACACGAAAAGAAACCAACGTTGAAAGTGTTGGCCTGTAGTAATAAAAATTCAATAAGAAGTTGTATGAAAAAAATTTACTTTAAAATACTGTGCTATAGAATGAAAGTAAGAAACAAACTCAATACATTACGAAAAAACAACCATTCATTTAACCCATGGGTTACAGGTTTTGGTTTAAGTGTAGAGATGTAATTAAAAATTGGCATATTCAGCTGTCTTTTTAGTTGCATTTTCAAAAGTGTTAGAGTGTTTAATAACAATATAGTTTAAATATGTTTTTAATAGACATGTGTTAAAATCTTCCACTGCTTCAATTTAAACAGCCAACAGAGGGGGGGGGAGTTGGGAATTTAGAAACTTATTAGCCCATACCCAGTAATTTAGAAACTTCTTAGCCCATACCCAGTAACTGCTTTGTGGTTATTACATGTGTTCAAAACACTCAGGCAAATATAATGGCAAAAATGTAACTTCGCACCAGCTGCGTTTTTTTTTTACTAAAATATAATTTAGTAAAAGAAATTGTTTTATATTTTAAAAAATGAGCTTGCACTTTTATCATTTGTAGCCCGCGTAGTTCGTATATGACGTCAGAGTAATATCATGTTATTGTTTTATCCTGTGTAACATTCAGTGTAACGAATTGAGCACACCAAATTTGGTGAAATCACTCATTTCATAAGTTAAAGCACTCGACTCGTAATCCGAGGGTCGCGGGTTCGAATCCCCGTCACACCAAACATGCTCGTCCTTTTAGCCATGGGAGTGTTATAATGTAGCCATCAATCCCACTATTCGTTGGTAAAAGAGTAGCCAAAGAGTTGGCGGTGGGTGGTGATGACTAGCTGCCTTCCCTCTAGTCTTACACTGCTAAATTAGGGACGGCTAGCGCAGATAACCCTCGAGTAGCTTTGCGCGAAATTTCAAGACAAACAAACAAACACTGAGAATGGTTCCTATACGTACTTCACTGGTAATTTTAGGGCTAACAGTTTTCTCAACCAGTATGAGCTTACAAAAAATCAGCCGTTACAAATTACTATTATCGTATCAGTTAATAAGTACCAATATTATATGGTGTATTAATAACAATATAATAGTGAAAAACATACTTTATATATATCTGTAGTTAAGATGATTAGCTACTGCAAATAACTCAATGCTTCTCTGTATACGTGATTGGCTGTTATCGTAAAGGAACGTTATGTCTTTTCCGCCTCACTGAGTTCTTATTCTGATTTAGTATTACTGGAGAAAAAAGCCTATTATTGGACTAATTCGATCTGAAATAACGTCTGTAACATATATTTTACTATATCGTTTTAATTGTACTCAGAAATATTTGTATTTTATATAAATGACAAAGATACTAAAACTATCTACCGTCGTTCCTAATTTTGTACTACTGACCAGCAGAAAGGAAGCTAGTTAGTAGCGCCCTATTATCACCCATCATCCACGCTAAGTGACTGACTAGCACTTTTATGATGCACCTACAGGTTAACCCTTAAATGGCGGCCATCATCAGTTGATGTTGCTACCTACAATATTCTTGCTGTTTAAGGGTTAAAGTGAGGAGGGATATTTTGTGGTGTCGCACAAATTCGAACCTGATTCATCATCTCCAAAAACTCAGCGGTTTATACTTTAAAATTAATAGTCATGTTCACAGACTTTAGCAGTGTTTATTTATTTTTTCCATCAAGTTGGCATCTGAAATCCTAGAGAGAGAAAAAGATTTCCCATCAACCTGACCCGAAACACAGTAGAGAAAGCAAATCAGACTGGTTGTTTAACACGTGGACTTTAGTACCTAAAACATTATAAGGAAGATTTAACTCAAATGTGCTTTGCGTGGTGTGTTCATGGGTATATATAACGAGGGCCTTGTGCTAGTAAAGTACATACGAGTTAATTCTTGCTTATAATGTTTTAGGTACTAAAGTCCACGTGTTATACAACCAGTTCAATTTTAATACATATGATGATTCCAGCTTGTTGTGACTTACCGTTAGGTGACCTTAGAGATAAAGCTCGAATTTATATTAGCAGGAAAGAGTGACTAACATTTCTTACCACTAGCATTTATAGTAAGATTATTCTGGTCATTTAAAGAATATTTTTGGTTTACATTTCTTCTTAATGATTTAGTAAATAGATTTATAGAAGTCTATCGGTAACATAGAGAGGTTTGCATAATTATGGGTAAATAGTCTCTTTAGATACGCTGAAAGTTGTACATAATCCAGAATTTTGGATGGTTTTCAGTTTAAAGAGGATTCATTTAATAGCATTTGGCCAAACTGGTCAAACGCATTTAGTTACACATATCACATACAAAGCTCGGTGAACTCAGCAGATAGCCCGATGTGGCTTTGCTATAAGAAAACACACACACACACACACAAGGTTTCAAAATTTTAAGATTGTGAACGCGGATTGGCCTTGTAATAGAGTTATATATTTTAAAACTGAAAAACTGAGTTCGAGTCTGTGTAATACTTAAAATTATACCCAGTAGTATAAGGTGTGGTTGGGTTACAAGAGTAACAGTCAATATCATAGCATGAATGATGGACGATAAGGCTTTGCTGACTGGCTGCCTTCCATGTGGTTACTATTTCAAAATTAGGGCCAGTAAACATATAAGTTGGTCAGTTACATAAATACACGACTAAGACCGTTTTCTCTTCATGTAGGCCTGGCATGGCCAAGCGCGTAAGGCGTGCGACTCGTAATCCGAGGATCGCGGGTTCGCGCCCGCGTCGCGCTAAATATGATCGCCCTCCCAGCCGTGGGGGCGTATAATGTGACGGTCAATCCCACTATTCGTTGGTAAAAGAGTAGCCCAAGAGTTGGCAGTGGGTGGTGATGACTAGCTGCCTTACCTCTAGCCTTACACTGCTAAATTAGGGACGGCTAGCACAGATAGCCCTCGAGTAGCTTTGTGCGAAATTCCAAACAAACAAACTCTTGATGTACCTCTGCCGTTTTCATCTAAAGAGATTTTTTTAATAACTTATTATATTCCAAATCGTATTTTTAATACAACTGAAGTATTTAGTTCATGTTATTCACACGTGACCTACGAATCTAGATAGTTGATGTTATTCAGTGTAGGGCATTTACGATTTAAGGCTCCGCGCATGACATGGTCAATTGAAATAACTTTTTAACTCGTAATTATTTGCCAGAAACTACACACATATATATTTATATACACATTGTTACCTTCCTTAATATATATCGTATACAGACTCCATTAACTCTTAATTATGTCATAGATGTAAATAAAATAGACTTCGTTATTTAAAAGTTCCCTGGTGGAACAGCGATAAAACTATGGGCTTACAAAGCCAATGTGGCTCTGGTGTAATATCAACAAACAAACAGTTCTGTAAAATTACGACTTATGTTTCCAGAATGTATCTTTATTAATCCAATATTTTGACGTTATAACAGCTTTATCAGGAACTATAGATATCTCACAAGTTTACTAATTCACATGTAGGTTATCAGTAGCTCCTGACGAAGCTGTAATAACGAAGTATTGAGCCAATAAAGATACATTCCAGAGTTACGAATTACTATTTTATTTGAAATGTTTGGTAATTTTTGGTTTTGAATTTCACGCAAAGCCGTCCCTTTGGCATCAGCTAGTCATCACCACCCACCGCCAACTCTTGGGCTACTCTTTTACCAACGAATAGTGGGATTGACCGAAACATTATAACGCCCCCATAGCTGAAAGGGTGAGCATGTTTGGTGTGACGGGGATTCAAATCCGCGACCCTCGGATCACGAGTCGAACGCCTTAACACGCTTGGCCATGCCGTGCCATGTTTGGTAATATACCACAAACTGCATTAAACAAAGTTAAGAATAATAGTAAACTTTATTATTTCATACCAGTGACACCCAGAAAATCTATAAAGTACTTTATTTACCCAGAACACGAACCAATAATCAATAGAATGCATTCAGTACTTTACTTCTTAATTAAAATATTATGATACTGAACTACAAAAACAAACAAACAAATAAACCTTGTCCACAGTTGTAGAATAAGTTAATACGTAATTCATAAAACTTTAAAAAATAAGGGTCTAAAGACAACTGTAAATTACATGTATCTATCGTTGATTTGGACCGGAGGATCTCGCTCATAAATTTAGTTTCCAAATTAACTATTCTGTCGCGAAGTGTCAAGAAATATTATTAAATTATCCGCTGAAGTTACAAAAACGTTTGGAGCAGCCTGAGAAGCTCTCAGGATATGGGGGTATACCACATGTTTAAACATTGATGAGGATACTTACATGGGTGTGGATGTATGTCTCATGTTCAAGCACTAGTGTGAATTCTTAGTGTGTTGGAAAGAAGTAAGTAGAAAAAGTAATAATCGAATTATTCTTGCACTACCACTAAGTGTATGTATAACTTAATACTATTATATACCATAGTTTTTCGCCAAAATTGCGATAAAAACTCGCATTGATTAACCACTTTAGTCTGATATTTGGATGGTTTAGCGTCGTCCCAAATGTTTAATGAAACAATCAAAATATGGAATATGATTTTCCTCACCATTCAAAGCTTGTTTGTTCCAATCTTGCTTTTTTGTAAGTCTTATCGATTACTGGTGGTCCTTTCGCAGAATTAAATGTCACGAAGAAAGGTCACAAGACATTTGATTTGTGGGGTTTTCCGGTACACATTTAATCAACTAATAGTTTTTAACTTTAGGAAGCTTCAAACCTCACAAGCATTATCGACTTACTGCATCTCCAGTCACGATCCCAAATGTTATCACGACGATCAATCGTTAGAAAGGCTTCTGAGGAATTCGGCGGCGTTCGCAAGTGGTGTTGGAATCAGATTCCAAGCTGATGGTACACCTTGTTAGTCGAACGGACATGTAAGTACATTACATAGGACGCTTGTCTTCAGGTACCTCTTTGAAGCTGGGTGTGCGTGTGTGAAGGAACGCGCGATGCAACAGGTGCCGGTAGGGGAGGAAATGGAGGGGATAGGGTTGACTTCAGTTCAAGCGACCTGTTTCCAAGGTTAGCTGCCCTTAGGCGGTAATAATAATCGTCGTACGGGTAGGAGCTAGCGGGAGCTTAAGCCTAGCGAATAAGCGATATAGTATGTGCGGATTGGTAATTTTTGAGTTAGGGGCATGACAGGCACATGTGAGTGAGTTGAAAAGAAGAAAATATATATATCAGTAAGTATGATTATTGTTTTACCGAAACAAGCAGTTTTAATTTGAGTTATTTCCATTTACGTCATAATCTTGACCAATGGTCATTAGCTTGATCTCAGTGCAATACGAACATTGTGAACCTGATGATGACCGAAGAAGGTCGAAACGTTGTTCGCTTCGCTACACAGTGCTTTCTCTACCCGTACCGTACATATATAATTGTTATATTTAAACCTTCATACGACAAAGATTTTAAATCAACTCTAGTTGATCGCTGAACTAGATCTGACTTTTCAAAGGTCCAATGGTCTTGAGTCATTTAAAAATGGCTTCTTCAAGAAAGTCCCCGTTAAGAAAGGCTAAATACAAAATATAAACCAAAGATCAAAGGTATTTATTCAGGGTAATTAATCACATTCTTGTAAATATGCGAAACGTTACTCATAGATTACTTCAGATATCACAGATACTCGTCTTTTGTCTCGGCTCTGGTTTAACTTCATCCTGACAAATGATATTCCTGTAGCAGAACCTATGGTTACTTTTAGTAAGGTGAAATTAATTACACTTTTTGAGAGTTATGGTCAAGTGTGTTAAGGCGTTCGACTCCTAATCCGAGGGTTGCGGGTTCGAATCCCCGTCGCACCAAACATGCTCGCCTTTTCACTTGTAGGTGCATTATAATGTGTCAATCAATCCCACTATGCGTTGGCAAAAGAATAGCCCAATAGCCCTTGTGTAGCTTTGCGCGAAATTCTAAACAAACCAATAAACGCTAAATTAAAATACTAAATGAAGTTCACCCTTTCGATTTTTCATAATGTACTTAAAACAGCAAAAACTGTGAAAAGTAACAAAAATCTCTTTCTTCTCCACACATCAATAACATTTGGATTTAACATTAACTGCACACAATTTTCCTTAAACACAACAACATGTTTAGAGAGAAAATAGATGCAAATCCGTTTCTTTCTGTCTACATTTTAACTATATTTAGGTTTAACATTAACAACCCCATAAAAACAGGCTGAGCAACCCTGATATTGGGAGAGGTCTTGCCAGAACTGAATACATCAAATATGGCGAAGTAGGTTAGTTGTTTTATGTTAAAGCAAAGCCACAGTTGACTATCGGCTGTGTCCACCGTGAGGAATCGATCCACGGATTTTACCATTGTAAGCCTGTACACTTATGGCTATCCCACAAGGGAACAGGTTGCTTATTCGACATATTATTAAAATACATTATTTTGTTTACATACACTTGGAAGCTCTTAGTAACATTGAAAGTTAACAGTGTATGTTTGTTCTGAATTTCGCGCAAAGCTACACCAGGACTATTTTCGCTGTTCGTCCCTAATATAGCAATATAGCTAGAGGGAAGGCAGCTAGTCACCGCCAACCCACTCTTTTACTAACGAATAGTAAGATTGACAATAACATTATAATGTCCCAAATTTGAAAGGGCGGGGATACTTGGTGTGGTTTGGTTTGAGTTTCGCGCAAAGCCACACAAGGTCTATCTGCGCTAGCAGTTCTTAATTTAGCAGTGTAAGACTAGAGGGAAGGCAACTAATTATCACCACCCACCGCCAACTCTTGGGCTACTTTTTACCAACGAATAGTGGTATTGATCGTCGCATTATAACGCCCCCACGGCCGAAATGGCACCTTAACCACTTGGCCATACCGGGCCCAATATAACATTGTACTTATGAAACACTATAAAGAACAAAACAGATTTACAATATTATTATACATCATTATTTAAAGTTTTATAATTTCATAACCAGGGCTTTCACCCTTCTCATCGTTCCCCGCTAGTACAGCGGTATGTCTCCGGATTTACAACGCTAAAATCAGAGGTTCGATTCCCCTCGGTGGGCTAAGCAGATAGCCTGATGTGGCTTTGCTATAAGAAAACACACACACACATTCTAATCGTTCCCATATCTAATATTTTCACTGTTATTATAAAAAAAAGTATTGAATTACACACTGCAGCCACAATGTGTGTGTGTGTTGTTTTTTCCTTAAAACAAAGCTACATCAGATGCTGCTGGGTTCACAGAAGGGAATCGACCCCCTGATTTTAAGCATTGTAAATCCGAAGACTTACCACCGTCCCATCGGGGTACACGACTACAAATAGTCTAAAGTATAATTAATTATAAGCTAAAAATATTTTATGTGCTTTTCTTGCGTGCCCTTGAATTTTAATAACGCAACTAACATTCCAAAATATTTGAATAACAAAAATTTATTTCCCTGTAACGACAAGAGAGTTTGGTTTGATTTGAATTTTGCGCAAAACTACTCGAGGGTTACACTGCTAAATTAGGGACAACTAGCGCAGATAGCCGTTGAGTAGCATTGCGCGAAATAAAAAAACAAACAAACAGACAATTTTGAAAAACGTTTGCAACGTAGAAATCAAGTGCACAACAATAATTATTAATACATTGTTTATAAATTTTGTTTGTTTATGTTCACTTTCTACTTTATTATAAAAATATCAAAGAAGGCAAATCTGTTTCCTGTATTCCTGGTATTTGAAACTGATGATTTCCAAAAGAATCCTCATACTACAATAAGATAGCAAAAAAAAAAAAAAAAAAAACGTTATGTTTGGAATTACAATAGAATATTATATTTCGGTAGTCTTCTATTTACTCTTATGTTCCTGTTTAAAGTAATTAGTTAAGTAGATAAGAACCTTGAATTTCTTTCGGTATTGTCACCTGTTACGCTGGTATTGTTTTGTTACTAGTCTTATTGGTTTACTATATCGTGACGTATAATATTTTCATTTTTGAAATATTTGACTTAAGGCTGTTTACACCTAAAGTAACAGTGGTGGATTCTAACTTATTCGTAATACAAATTTCATGCTGCCGTAATACAGGTCGCACT
Organism: Tachypleus tridentatus; assembly: GCF_004210375.1. NCBI lineage: Eukaryota > Metazoa > Arthropoda > Merostomata > Xiphosura > Limulidae > Tachypleus > Tachypleus tridentatus. Next base: position 130,925,506 of record NC_134833.1, read on the forward strand.
ACAACTCGTTGTCTTTATGATGAATTAATTCAATGTTAGCTGCTTATCGAAAAATAATCAAATCTTGTGGACGTTGACCTTCTGTCATAAAGAAGAACAACAAGGCATTGTCTCGTCACTGGTGTAGTAGTGGTCAACCGTTACATCTTCTGATCCAAATATAACGAATTTTTTAGAATGTAATATGAATAATCATAGTGTCGTATGAAATAAAACGCTTATCCTCAAATGAACTAATATAACAGCGTTCTCTAACGGTAAAAAATATAACTAAATAATTAAAGAAAATACAGCATATCTGGCGACAAAAAGGCAAATTATTCCAGGTTCTCGCGAACATTTCTGATGTTTTGGAGAAGTGGACAGTCAACTCCAATACGACTGGTATAGTGTAACTGTATTGTAAATTACATTTTAGCTGTAGCATTTTACAGGCAATATTTCGTACCTATTTTGTATACCCGTTAAAAAGGTGAGATTATAGTTTGAGTATACATTAAAACTAAATTAACTTTTGTAAACCTTACACTACAAGTTTGACGAATCTGAGCTTTGATATCAACTTCATAGTTCTATGTGTGCTATATTTTTAAAGTACGACAGTCGCTCTGTCGTACGCTATTAGAGTTCGGACCTCGTGAACTCATTTTGTTTTCTTTGCTACGTTTTTTAAGGCATACGAATGACCTTTATCAGGTATGGAAATGAGTTTTGAGTTTTTTTACTTCAGTATGGGTCTAGTTATCCATCAGTCTTCGTACGTAAGTAAGATAATCATATCTAATCTTACAGATAGTTGTGAATGCTGGATAAAAACGAACACCTTCAAATAACGTTTTCCATCAGTATACTGAGGTCTGGTATTTTTAAATATAATTATAGATAAGTTCTTGAAAGTTGTAATCGTCGTTTCCTCCTATCATTTGTAATCGTGGGTAAAAGAAGAAATATACTCGCATTTTCTTATACTTTTACAAAAAAAAATACGTGTTAGGACAGACGCTGTTGGTGTTCTTCATGGAACTGAATCGAATTTTTCTTGTCGTGTTAGTTTATAAATTTAATTTTAGTTAAGTACAAAGAAAAATTTTAGATCGTTTTCGAGATTAAATATACCAACAGAAATTTATTCTGATGTATGTATACAGTACTATGTTAGATTAGTATTGGTTTGCAGTTACTTCATTGTAATTTTGTATTACTGGAGTGAATTCGGTCAGTTTCTAAAGTTCCTCTGAAGAAGAAGAAGTATTTGTACGTTGAAAGATGTAGATTTCCTTCTATTGTTGTGCTACTCTGAGGTAGATTTCCTTCTATTGTTGTGCTACTCTGAGGTAGATTTCCTTCTATTGTTGTGCTACTCTGAGGTAGATTTCCTTCTATTGTTGTGCTACTCTGAGGTAGATTTCCTTCTATTGTTGTGCTACTCTGATGTAGATTTCCTTCTATTGTTGTGCTACTCTGAGTGTTTCAGTTCTTTCTTTGAGAGTCATCACGCCACGCTTCAGCAGTTGGTGTCTTCGAAGATGTGATTACAATAAACTGATTGTAAAAATTGACAGACGTTGCGGAGTCTTCAGTTGTTTTTAAAATGCTGGAAAAGTCTCTTGCATGTTCTGTATTTCCTTGATTCAATCTATTTATCAATGACTAATATTTTGGTTTAAAATCCGCGATGCTCAAGAATTAGTCAATGTCCAGCAGATCAAAGAAAAGCCAGAAAACTGCCTCATCTTAAACTAAGTAAGCTAAGAGAACACCAGGAAGTTAACAAACAGCCACTTACCAGGGCGGCAGAGATTTACAAAGCCAATGCTAATTCTGGGATCTATAAATTCAGTGTTAGAAATTTAGATGTGGTGCTAAAAAGGAAAACTCGTAAGCAAACCTACTTTCAGTAGCTAACAGCTAATAATCGAATATTTCATTTGGCTTGTACACAAGATGTTATGTGAAAAATGGCCGACACAAAACCCGGACAAAAAAAGGAAAAAAAAGGAAGAGGCTAAAAAACAAGGGAAAAGCTATGTTAAACAGGAGCGTGAACTAACAAACTAACAAATTCAAAGAGAATTTAAAACTCTGGACTTTCCAAACTGTGATAGTTGAAGAAGTTGGAAAATTCTTGGATCATTGAAAAGTATTTCTGGAATTTATCGTTATTGGCAACATAGTTGGAAGTTTTATGGGTAAGTAAGTTCTTGAATATAGAGAGACTCCTCTTTTTCCGGGGCTAAGCACTCCATTTGTCGATTATCTCTGCTATGTTTTCTCTGTCAGACTTGTCTTTCAAGTCTGAGAAATCTGGAACTATCGGAATGGTTTCTTCTTGGTCTTAATGCTAGTTCGACTCGTAATCCGAGAGTCGCGGGCTCGAATCCCGGTCGCACCAAACATGCTCTCCTTTTTAGCAGTGGGGGCGTTATAATGTGACAGTTAATTCCACTATTCGTTGGTAAAAGAGTAGCCCAAGAGTTGGCGATGGATGGTGATGACTAGCTGCTTTCCCTCTAGTCTTACACTGCTAAATTAGGGACGGCTAGCGCAGATAGCACTCGAGTAGTTTTGCGCGAAATTAAAACCAAACAAACAATCTTAATGCTAACGGTCGTACGTAAAGGGTTTTTAAACCTACTGGAGTAGAAAATTCCCGGGGAAGCAAGAGATGGGTTAGTGAGGTTTCTTCTTTATTTATTTTTTAGTTCTGTTTATCTGTATGAACAGTATGTTTAAATCTTTCTTAATATTTAAGATTAGGTCGTACGTCATATCCTTGAATGATGTCTCAAGTTACAGTATTCGTCTATTTCATTTCGGGCTGGCATGGCCAGGTGATAAGGGCGCTCAACTCCTAATTTGAAGATCTAGGGTTCGAATCCCCATCACACCAACTATACTCGCCTTTTCAGGCGTGTGGGCGTTATATTTAATTCCACTATTTGTTGGCAAAAGAGTAGCCCAAGAGATGGCGGTGGGTGGCGATAACTCCCTGCCTTCTCTCTAGTCTTACACTGTTAAATTTAAAACGGCAGGGAAAGATAGCCCTCGTGTAGCTTCATTAGAATCATAACAATTTTTTCTTTATCGGAAAATCTCATACTTTATACCTTATTTTTGTGAACGATTGTAATTTCTTTTGTACTTGGGATAAGGGTAAAAAAAAAAAAATCCGCTTAAAACAAGCATATCCAACTGATTACCTGAGGCTGCTTCTTGTGGCCTATATTATCAACTGTAATGTTTATTGAAGATTTTATGTACTTTTCTGGTAAAGATATTACATAAGCTTAGGAACTTTTATAAACATCGAACATTGTAAAGCTCTGACAGCATTGGTTGGCGTGAAAATATTTTTTTGACTTCTGATGATGTTTGATATTGTTTTATTAGAAGTAACTGTTTTTGTTTTGGTTCTGCAAATTACTTCAGTCAAGGTTAACGTTTTATTTAACAAACATCATTTAGTATTTGTACGTATTTGACTTGTTTTCTCCTATATTCCTTATTCATAATATGTGTGTTCAAACAGGTGATTCTTTTGTCGTATTTGGAGGTGATAGTAAATATTTTTGCTTACTAAAACCAATGAAAATAACAATGATAACTGTAGGTGCTGTTTGGTGGGCGATTATTTTTGTATTCTATGATATAAACACGTGATAGAGCTAATTTATGTATTTGTGTATTTGTTTCCTAGCTTTTGGTATTTTCCTACGGTCTAAGTGTTTTATATTTACCTATGTAAACAGGTGGTTCTGATTTTCCCTGAAATATATGTATAAACATACTAATAGAAATCTGTAAAACATTTGCGGTCACATTAGTATCTCTACTGCAGCAGTATTTCTTTAAATATAGGATTTCTAGAAGAACATGGATGAATTATAATCGCAGACACCGAAATCTCCAAGTCTACATGTTTTAGATCTAATAGTAGTTACGCCTTTATTAAATGTGGCCTATATTCGACAAAGAAATAAATTGACGCTGTTACAAGCATACGTTCTTTGCTTTACCTAAGTTAAGACTAAACTTTACCGTACTTAATACTATCAATAAATAAATATTCTACGACCTAACGTTAAACCTTTTTCTAAAATTTTGATAAACTATTTATATAATATTACAAAAAAAGTTTATCAAAGTACAATTATATTCGCCTTTAGATACCCATATACTTAGGACATACAAAAACTGAGTATTATTGTAATAGATTCAGATGAATAAATTACATTTTGCATATAACTGTGACGTTTATTGACCTAAAAGATCACGTGGCTTATTTATTCAATGTTCTACTTCAATACTTTGACTTTATGAACTTTAGTAGGACCGCCCCTGTTGCTGAGACGTAACACCCCTAGAATATACATGCTGAGGCAGGGGTCGGCAACCCTTCATAGAATAAGAGTCATTCTTTATTATTGTCTGAAACCAAAATACTGGCCTAACCAAAAAAAAAGTCCTTCAATGGGACAGTGGTAAATCTTTGGATTTACAACACAAAAATCATCGGTTTGATTTCCCTCAGCTAATGTTAAGGTAAAATTTTTAACACCTTTTGTGCGGGATATATTGTCTAATTTTCTTCACAGTAAGAGTAAAGCCTGAGAGCTGCAGGTTGCTGACCTCAATGATAACGTAATCTATAGCAAAACTTTTTCAACATTTCCTAATGCATGCAGGCCCGGCATGACCAGGTGGTTAAGTCATTCGACTCGTAATCCGAGCGTCGCGGGTTCGAATCCTTGTCACACTTAACATGCTCGCCTTTTCAGCCGTGGGGACGTTATAAAGTGACGGTCATTACTACTATTCGTTGCTAAAAGAGTAGCCCAAGAGTTGGCGGATGGTAGTGATAACTAGCTGTCTTCTCTCTAGTCTTACACTGCTAAATTAAGGACGGCTAGCGCAAATAGCCCATGTGTAGCTTGCACGAAATTCAAAACAAACCAAACCTAATACATATATTCATATAGCACCATCTTTAGTGATGCAATATTTTATAGGAAATGAGTAAAACCGCAGCATTAGGGCTAACTTTAATATTGTAGGCTTTAATATCAGGCTGCATAAATTGATACAAAAATTTTACTCATTAACTAACCCTAACATTTCAGACTTTATATCAATCTATATTAATTAGTAAATAGATCCTACACATCAACTAACCCTAACACAACATGTTTTGTGCCATCCTCTATTTATTGTTATTAACAACAAAAAACCTACTTATTACCAAACCATGCGGGCTTTATGTCAATCTCTATTAATCATTAAATATATTCTATATTACGTAACCGTAACAGAGTGATATTCATATCAGTTTGGATTAATTACTGAATAACTCCTACCCATCAAATAACTCAATATCCTTTACTGGCTATAAAAGTAAGTTAGTTTTGGAACTATTGGCTGACAGGGTATGCTACATTTTCCAATTATAGACGAATGTTTGTCATGCACAGACATTGCTCATTAGTCACAAGAGACCACCCGTGTAATTCACCATGAATAATGTTTACAAGTTTCAAGGAAAAAATCGTACTATAAGGCTAAACAATGTTGATTCATCCAAGGAAAATTTATAGTAAAAACTTTACCTATTACATAAATGTTTAACCATATCATCAAAGGAACCGGTACTTGTCCTGGCAACTGAAGGTGAATGATACTTCCTCCTTTGAAAATGGATTTAAGACATTCTGAAACCAGTTAACTGATGTACATTTCTTGCCTTTTCTTTTGGCTTTAGTCAACATTTTAGGATGAGGTCGAATGAAAATATAAATAAAAGATTTCCTTCTCAGAGATAAAATGAATTGAATACATATTGTGAACAGCGTTCAATATGTACCCAAGTTGTTTTATTTGTTTGTTTTTAAGCGCAAAGTTACATCAACGATTCCTAAGGAAAGATGGTTTGTACCATACCATATTAATCATTACCAACAACAACAAATCTACCCATTAACAACAACAACAAATCATTTTAACTAACAAACCCTGTGGACTTTATGTCAGTCTGTATTAATCGTTAAGTAAATCCTACTCAATACGTGACCTTTACCAATAGAGGCAGTTTTTATTTGAACTAACTCAACAGGTTATACCATGGTCTTTCTGTGCTTCGCCAACTGTGGGTATCGAAATTCAATTTTTAGCGTTACATCAGATTTATTGCTGAGCCAACGGGATAGGGCAATAAAATGTTCGTTATGGTAATTATTTCACAAATCTGGGCAACGATTATTTAGGCTAGATTAGACAGCCATCATCACCAATTGCAATTTTTGGGCAACTCCTATCTTTTCGAATAGATGGATTTTACTGTCACTCTTACAACGAAGGGAGCTAATTTTCTGCGGCAACAGAACACGAGCCGCTAAGTGTGTGGGTGCTTTCTTATAGCAAAACCACATTGGGTTATCTGCTGAGTCCATTGAAGGGAATCGAACTCCCGATTTTAGCGTTGTAAATCCGTAGACTTACCGCTGTACCAGCAGGAAACCACAAGCCGTTAAACATGGGATTCACAATCGGGGCACTCATAGTGTCAACTACTTGTTATTTTTGTTTCGTTGAATGGGCTCAAGATTACTACGTCTGATTACTAACAACCAATAATCTCAATAAAGTTGACATGATTGTTTTTTTTATGCTGAAATATTTTTATTTTTGTCATATTTACATTATCTTTAAATTTCATTTTTATTTCACTTAGGGAGTCAAGATAAGGACTCCATTACTATTTGTTTCATTTATAAAACGGCCCGGCATGGCCAGGTGGCTAGGCTGCTTGACTTCCAATTTGACGGTCGCGGGTTCGAGTCCCCTTCACAACAAACATGCTTGTCCTTTCAGCCGTGTGGGTGTTATAATGTGCACGGTTAATTCAACTATTGGTTGATTAAAGAGTATCCCAAGAGCTGGCAGTGGGTGGTGATGAATAGTTGCTTTATCTCTAGTTCTGCACCGCTAAATCAGAGACGGCTAGCGCAGGTAGCCCTCGTGTAGTTTTGCGCGAAATTCAAAAATTCGAACAGTTATACAATAAAACCTGCCTACTTCTATAGGTAAAGTTTCTTGACGTGTATAGGTGCTTCAATTACTAACTGAATAGTGTGTTGTGAATACCAGGTATATTGAAATAATTTAGAAGAATCGTATCACAGTTCTTGATAAAGCCATTTCCCACCTTTATTTCGGTAAGTACAATCATCAGTTTTTTCAAACAGTAGCATGAATGTGTTTTATAAATATTTGTTTGTTTTTGGATTTCGCTAACCTATTTCACTTAAACAAATTTCCTGTTGGGAAAGCAATAATCCTTAAGCAGTACTTTTTTGGATTATTTAATTCCAACGTAAAGGCGATAAAAATATTAATTAAATAAATATTAATTCCTTTTATGTATCCAGCGTTACAGTAAATTGTGTGACAAACTTTCGCTAATTGTCCATCATTACACTCCATAATTATCAAACACTACTTAAATAATATAAGCAAACTTTCATGAATAAAAAGAACTTTAGAAGAAACAAACAATTTGCTCGTGTCTCAGTTATAAACAAGCATATCAGTGTATATAGTATTACCGTGGTATACAGATATATGTATGTATAGCATTTCTTTTACGTGTGTTAGTACGATATTATAGATGAAACTATATTTATATGTATGTTTGTGTGCATTTACGTAATAAACAAAAAATGGTTTTAATAGTTTCCGAATAAGATATTTCAAATTTTTTTTACAGTCTTCGACGTAGTGTTTTAACAGTTTTAAATAACATTTCCAAATTGTTCACGTGTAAATTTGTTTATGAAACTTGTGTGGTTATGAGCAGCTCACAAATTTGTCCTCAGTTTTTCTAGCAAAATAAACTAACTCAACAAATTTGAATATGAGTAAGATTCATTTTCATCACTCAACAAATGTGTGTGTGTGTTTTTTTCTTATAGGAAAGCCACATTAAGATATCTACTGAGTCTACCAAGTGGAATCGAACCTCTCGTTTTAGCGTTGTAAATCCGTAGACTTACCGCTGTAACAAATGTGAATTGAGAAAAAAAAAATGAGTAAACATTATTTTTATTTCTTCTCCCAACTTGATGACAAGAGAAATGTAAGTTAATTGTGAAACCTTGATGTTGCATTTAAACTCACTGAGTATGTTTTTGACTTAACTATCGTACTCAGACACATTAAACAACCGATAGGACACATTTTTAAAATATATAATGTTGCATCCAGATATGCTGCACATACGACGCAACACGATTTTTGAAATTCAAAAAGTTCAGTCAGACACATGCACATGTTACAGAACATTTCCCAAAAAAACTTAAATGTTCAGACATACTGCACATCTAAAAGAACAGTTTTTAAAACTCTAATGGAACACGTTTTTTATATCTTTTGAACATGCAGTTTAACATTCTGCACATGTGATAGAATAATAATAAAAACAAACAATTTTGAAGCAATATTCAGACACACTAAACATGTCGTGTAACACATTTTGTATAACTCCGAAATTCAATCAGATACGTTCACATACCACAGAACTATTTTTTCAACTTTGAAGTTACGTTTAGTCACATTGCACATTTGATTGGTTTGTTTTGAATTTCGCGCAAAGCTACACGAGGTCCATTTGCGCTAGCCGTCCCTAATTTAGCAGTGCAAAACTAGAGAGAAGGCAGGTAGTCATCACCACCCACCACCAACTCTTGGGATAATCTTCTGCCAACAAATAGTGGGATTCACCGTACCATTATAACGCCCCTACGGCTGAAAGGGCGAGCATGTTTAGTGTGACTGGGATTCGAACCCGCGACGACCCTCAGATTACGAGTTGAATGCCTTAACCACCTGGCCATGCCAAGCCCTGCACATTTGATACAACACATTTTCGGAAACGTTTTTTGAAATTAATGAACACCCCTGTTGAACATCGTTTTTACATAAAATGGAATAAAAGGGTTATTCATCTCTGAGATAAGTCGCTTCATCTTAAGAAGACAGAGACTATTTAATTTACATCGAATTTATCTAAATACAATGCAGAACCAGGTACAAATAAGTAAAACAACAACATTGTATCACGTAATACTTTGTTCATTAAAAAATGCAGTCGAACAAGTTAATAACATTCTACATGACTTAAAATTTGTTTTCAATCCTGTACACTACGAAAATTTCGAAAACGACAATGAACTTTGAATGACAATATATTTTAGAAGGTACAGGATTTCAGCCTTTGGGTAATCTCTTTACTGCTTAGACTCGTTGTTTGTTTTTTCACTCAGATACAAGAAATGAGTGTTCTTAAAGTTCATTTTTATGTCGTTCCCGGACTCGTGTTTCTCATTCATCCTTATTAGTTTCATAAAACATTATGTTTTAACAAAATCTGAAAGGATTTACTCAAAAACATTAATTTACAGTATAAATTTGACAGAATTATTCCACTTTATTAACTAATCATTAATTACCATTAATAAGTTAAAACGTTACTTCTGCGTATACATATGAAACATATGTTCAGTACGTTGTTTCATCTAAACTAGAATCCCCCTCACACCAAACATGCTCGCCTTTTCAGCCGTGGGGGCGTTATAATGTGATGGTCAATCCCACTATTCGTTGGTAAAAGAGTGGCCCAAGTGTTGGTGGTGGGTGGTGATGACTAGCTGCCTTCCCCCTAGTCTTACACTGCTAAATTAGGGACAGCTAGCGCAGATAGCCCTCGAGTAGCTTTGCATGAAATTCGAAACAAACAAACAAACTAAACTAGGACAAAATTTCCTGTTCAGCACAATTTTTTGCTTGTTTTTCAAATTTTATAATCGTTTCAATAATTAATTAATAATTATGAATTCACACTTTAATTCTTCCTGATCCAATACTTATAAACTTCTAGTTTCTCACTGATACCCATGAGAAATTTATATAATCTACAACGCAGAGAAAATGTCACTCTTCATTCTACATAGTTTTTATTGTGTTGCCTATTCTTGTTGACGAACCTGAAACACATATTACATAAACCCCTAATGTTATAATTTTTTCATTTTCCTTTTAACTATGTATATGATGAAATTCTTAATTTATTGCAATGTTTTATATATAAACTTAAAATGTCATCACACACAAATTTAAAAGGAAAGTGTAAAATGAATTTCGAACTTCAACATGCTGTTAAAGTCCATGTTGCCATGTTCAGTCAGACTCTGTCTGACGATCGTGCATCTTGACAATAGCTCTGCAGCGTAGTTTGTTTGTTTGTTTTGGAATTTCGCGCAAAGCTACACAAGGACTATCTGCGTTAGTCGTCCCTAATTTAGTAATGTAAGTATAGAGAGAAGGCAGCTAGTCATCACCACCCACAGCCAACTTTTGGGCTACTCTTTTGCCAACGAATAGTAGGATTGACCGAAACACTATAACGTCCATACGGCTTAAAGGGCAAGCATGTTTGGTGCGACGGGATTCGAACCCGTGACCCTCAGATTACGAGTCGAGCGCCTTAACCCACCTGGCCATGCCGGGCTTGTAGCGTAGTTTCCATTGCAAATGGCTCCGTCATTAAGGCTTTATTGTCCAAATCTCACTACTCCTTCTTGCTTGTTTTCCATATTAGATCTACAGTAAGATGGTGACTGTTCCCCAGCATGTGTTTCAACAGTCTAATCGCACAGAAAATCTGTAGAAGCTGCGTTCCATGGGTTGGTCAAAATATAACTTCGCATGGAATATCATGAATACCCTTGAAGGATACGACAGTTAAATTGGTATGTTTTATACACATTGCTTGTGTCTCTGTTATCGTGTACTGTTGTTTGTGGCACGTAAATGGATTTTTACAATGATATTTGCGTTTGAGGATTTTCACCTGTTACAAAACTCAACCCTTTTTTTACTACAGCTGGAGTATGAATTGTTGATATCCCCTTCCGGTTAGTCCTAAACCAGGCTAATTCACAGCCTGTTATGCCATTAAGTATAGAAATATTCCCGTCGTTAAAATTATAAATTCTTGATCTGAACGCATCCTTATGATCTTCCGAGGGTCGCGGGTTCGCATCCCCGTCGCACCAAACATGTTCGCCTTTTCAGCCATGGGGGTGTTGTAATGTGACGGTCAATCCCCTATTCGTTTGTTTGTTTTGGAATTTTGCACAAAGTTACTCGAGGGCTATCTGTGCTAGCCGTCCCTAATTTAGCAGTGTAAGACCAGAGGGAAGGCAGCTGACTATCACCACCCATCGCCTATTCTTAAGCTACTCTTTTACCAACGAATAGTGGGATTGATCGTCACATTATAACGCCCCCACGGCTCGGAGGGTGAGCATGTTTGGCGCGACGCGGATCCGAACCCGCGACCCTCAGATTACGAGTCGCACGCCTTAACGCGCTTGGTCATGCCGGGCCCAAAAGGAAATAGAGCAAATTTGATAAACGTTTCAAAGGCACCGGTGAGAATCGAACTCACGATTTCCTGTTTACAAGACAAGCGCTTTAACCAACTAAGCCACGGCGCCGTCTATTTGTTGGTAAAATAGTAGCCCAAGAGTTGGCGGTAGGAAGTGATGACTAGCTGCCTTCTCTCTAGTCTTACACTGCTAAATTAGGGACAGCTAGCGCAGATAGCCGTCGAGTAGCTTTGCGCAAAATTAAAAACTAAACGAATCTTATGATCTTAAGTGTGTGAATATTTTGGGTCATAAGGAATTGTTACATACCGTTCCTAAAAGCGATAAATATCAGGTGGCTTCAAACTACTTAAGAAATGCAAACTTATGCCAAAATGATATTCTAATATATGTATTTCCATTGCAACTTTACATCAGCTATGGCTATCATGCAACGTGATGACTGACATATTCAGAATAGTTTTTTATAACTCACTCAATGTGTTCATTGTAATCTGGCGTTTGTTGGAATTTAGGATATTGTTTGTTATGATTATATTATTTTAAAAATAGGATTCGCAGATTGTTTTCAGTTTATAAAAATTAACTTCTTTAGTAAATGTAGACTAATTTATTTAGAAATCATGTTTCAGCATACATGGTGATCAGGTGCAACATGCTTTCAAATGCCCTTCAGGTGATCAGAAGCCAATATACATACCCTGCCATCTATTGCCTTTATTTGTAACTTAATTAAACTTAGTGTTACAAGTTTCTCACAAAATAGTTCGAGGCAAATGATGCTTACAATTATGTTTTATATTTCTGTTTATTTCACGTCTATGTTTTCTACAACTTTTTGTAATCGATTCATTCACGAAAATGTGTGATTAAATGTGAAAAATGAAGAAACAGACTGTTTTGAAACCATCATACTTTCGAACTATTTATTAAATTCAGAAATGGATTACAAGTAAAGAAACACATTGCGTTTAGTTTGCAAAAATATTGAAAACTTATCTAAGATATATTTTTCTTTTGATATTATTGTATATTACAACCAACAGATGACATTACCATTTGACTCCTGAAAACTTTAGTTATACGCATTTTATAACAACCAAAGTTGAAAACAACCCTTGCGTAAAAGAAGGTATTTCCAGGCTATCGTAAAGGTTATATCAGAGGTTTCTTCTCCTTTTACTAAAGGTAAAGCAGAAAATACGACCGACGTAACGAACCAAAGAATACGTTAGGCCTTTGCGTCACATATTATATTTTTATCTTTGATAAAAATAAAATAAATTTGTAATATGATCATTAAACAGTCTGCTGTATAATACTGAATAACAAACAAGGCATACTGCAAAAGTATTATTTATAAGTCTAAATTAATTCAAGTTACTATAAGTTAGTTAAAAAGAGACTCAAAAACCTAGTTAGCATGGTAAAAATTACTGGTTATAAGTTTTTACTTAGTTGTAGTTTTATTACATATCTCTGAATGTACTGACAGTCAAGATCAACTACACATCTGTAAAAATATTTTATTCGGTCTTATGACTTTTATTTTCGCTTGTAATAAATAAATTAGGTTTAAAATAGTTTATTTATTTGCTCAGGAACAGTTTAATGTAGGCTAGATTGGAGGTACTCTATCAATCAGAATATAGTGAATCGTTGTTCATGCAGTATGTAGCTTCTAATTTCTAACTGGCTACATTATTTTATATTGTTTGTTTTTGAATTTCGCGCAAAGCTACTCGAGGGCTATCTGCGCTAGCCGTCCCTAATTTAGCAGTGTAAGACTAGAAGGAAGGCAGCTAGTCATCACCACCCATCACCAACTCTTGGGCTACTCTTTTACCAACTAATAGTGAAATTGACCGTCACATAATAACGCCCTCATGGCTGAAAGGGCGAGCATGTTTGGTGCGACCGAGATTCGAACTCGCGATCCTCGGATTAGGAGTCAAACGCTTTAACACACTTGGCCATGCCGGGCCATATATATATTGAAAGGTGTAACATAAATATGCTGGTCACCATATTAGCTCTCATAAAAACAGTTAGGAACCGGCCTAGCATGGCCAGGTGGTTAAGGCGCTTGACTCGTTATCCGAGGGTCACGGGTACGAATCCCCATCGCTCCATACGTGCTCGCCCTTTCAGCCGTGAGAGCGTTATAATGTGACAGTCAATCCTACTATTCGTTGGTAAAAAGAGTAGCCCAAGAGTTGGTGGTGGATGGTGATGATTGGCTGCCTTCTCTCTATTCTTACAATGCTAAGTTAAAGACGGCTAGCGCAGATAGCCCTCATGTAGCTTTGCGCGAAATTCAAAACAAATAAACAGTTACGAACCCGGTTCTATTATGTGTTAATTATCATATACTTTGTATATACTTAATTGGATTTGCTGTGATCATATATGTAGTTTGAAAAAAATGCGATGTTTTCTTTTAGAAAGTCTAGATACGAAAACATGGAAGTATCCAGTGAGAACTAGTCCTGATAGTTCCTAGGTACATGAATATTTGAAATTTTTTTCATGAAGAACCTCATTAAGTGCTATCAGCATCTCAGTATTCAGTTGTTGTAGTATAGAACTGAATAAACGTCTCGACTTTTTATCTGATGTGGGATGAAAAGATTTGAGCTCATTTCTGTTCTATATCTATAAAAGTTTAATATAATAATAAAGGTAGCGTAGAATTTGGCGTGTAGAAAGTTCCATAAACTTTCTATGATGCCAATTAGCTGACTCCCATATGCGTCGTAGCATTGGAATGTGACCTAAACAGTGCTTGCTAGTAAGATTAAACTCGGTGTTAAGTCAATGGTTTTTGGCTGTGATCAAGTTGTTACTACGCGATTTACTCTGTAAAGTTGACTACTTAAAAAAAAAAAAAAAACATATCTCGAAGGAAATGCTGATCCAATAAAAGTAACAAATTGCTTTAAAGAGTAAGACGTTGCTCAAATAGAGCTGAGATCGATGACAAATCTAAATTTTAAACAAAATTACCTTTCTATTAAAAATATAATATCACGTGTTTAAAAAAACACACGTTAGTTTTCTTATTATTAGTTAACTTATAATTACCTTTTCATTTTCAGTATTTATAAAATATTTGTTATTTCAGGTGTACATCAAAGCAGCATTGCCTAATTCCAAAACTGTAAGTAGAAGATGTGAAAACATCATAAGACAAAACAAAGATTCACGCAACACTTCATCACCGGCTCTTCCAGCTTTTTCAGATACTTGTGGCTTATAATTTCATTACGAAATTAGAATTGTTTCTATCAATAGGTTAACATATATCATCACTTCACAGAAATATTTTTGAAGGAAAGAAAGAAAGATTTATTGGCTATTTTAACTTTGTGTTAAGTGCAAGTGAGATTTCATCGTCACCAGTCACTATTTACAAAATCCGATGATTAGTGTGATATAAATGATGCCACAGTTTGCAGATGTCTGAAAACTGGCTGTGTTTATTTTCAAATGGATGAAGTTTTGTCCGTTATAGGTATATCAACTACGATGTTACCTATTTAGTTAAGAAAAATTAATATACGGAATCAAATATCATGGCAGGAAAAGATGAAAAATAACTAGTTATCCAAAAAGGAAATGAAGAGTAAGAAGAAATTCCATACGCAACAGATGGTGGTTGGTGCAAAAGAAGTAATAAGTGCAAGTATATTTTAATTCTGGTGTGACAATTGGCAAAAAAAACAACAGAAATAATAGTTTTTCGTAACAAACACCGCTGTGTTTTTTTTTGTAGCACAAATGGGGAAAAAAAGGAGTTTGTTCTTGTATTTCCTACAAAAACTGGTCGTATTCCTCAATAGCAATGTAAGGATATATAGTGAAATTGTTTAGAAGAAATCACGAAATGCAGGATGTTTGATATCTGAAACTGATGGAGTGTTCTAATCATGCCTTACGATGTTAAACCAAAGTAACTGACGAATTGGCAAAAGAAAATATTTAACATGGTATAATTCGCTCTGAACCAGGTACCAAACACTTTACCTCAGCAGTAGGTGGAACAATGAAATATCACGTCCGACAACCAAATCCATCTATTGGAACTTTGCACAAAGATCTAAAATGGATCCCATCATGTATTTGGAGAACATCAACACTGCAATAAATATTTTTGCAACCCTCATAACATTGTAAAGAAACTAAGACCATTCCACACAACATGATGATGAATATTAATCATTCAGTTCAAGAAGCTCTGCAGCTAATACAAGATGTTACCATTAGTGCATCTAAATGTTACATGAGTATTGTAGCAAAATTTATTAGTATAAAAAGAATTAATAGGTAAAAAATAGAACAGATATGGAAATTATATCACTAACAGATTAATAACAATTTGTAATCAAATTTCGAAAGAATATAGCTTTGACATCAATATAAAGTTATAGAAACATGATTAAACACTTGGCAATACTTTATCAGAAATATACAACTACACAGAAAGTAAAAAAAAACAACAAAAAACAAAAGTACTTTAGGTTCAGTAAATAAATAAGCACACAGTATCTGGTAAAAAATCACATTCTGATCATTCCTTGTCTTTGTCTCTTGTCCCTTGACTTCAGCCAGGTCATTATGTTTAAAGTATATATATTTACTGTTTGTCACTCACTTATTTTTATTGAAATAACTGCATTACATCTCGATCAGAATTAAAAGACGCATCATTGACGTCAACTGAACAATCTGGAAAACAGATGAACAGAATCTGTAGTGAATAATGGAACAGTAGACGATTTGAATGGCTTATGTTATTAATAATAGAACAGTAGACAATTTGAATAGCTTATGTTATCTATGGAACCGTAGACACTTTGCAATGTGAATAGTTTATGTTAATAATGGAACAATAGACAATTTTAATAGTTTATGTTAATTATGGAACAGTATTTGAATACTGTATGTTATTAAACGTTAACGAGTAAGAGTAACATGGAATAAAAGCTACAAATAATGAATCAAATGACAGACACTTAATAATTAACACTTCACTTTTCTTGTGCTTTTTACCGAAAAGCTATTAATAACAGTAATTAAGTACATTTCTATAGTACATTTAGAACATATGTTAGATGTTCATGCCATATTGTAGATCTGCAGGTTTGATAAGCACAAACTCGTTCAAACTTTATTCAGTTCCAATAACGAGTAGAGAAGATGAAAAGCTATAAACACGTAACTGAACAACTTCTTGCTGTAACTTTCGCTTGGCAGAATGACTAGAGTAGTTAGGAAGACTGTTGGGTACCTACAAAATAGTGTTTCAGTTATGCAGTTGTCACGAAATTGACAAAGGATGCTGCTTAAAGGTTGCATAACTATCACGTAATTTGTAAGTTACATAAATATTATGTCATACGCAAACCAGGTCGATATCTGAGGTTGTATAACTGTTTCGTAATAGGCATTAGAAAGCGATGATGTAATAGTACAACGACGTGGCACTAGAGGGCGCGTTGGTACTATGAGCAAATCACCAGAGAATGATGTAAATAGAGAACAAAATATCGACTTTATAGTAACAATCGGTCTTCTAACTGATGTTTTATCTATCTTACATAACAGTTTCACAATTATCACTATTACAGTTTTGTTTTCTAACTAAAATATCTAATATACTATTTTAACCAATTTTGTAGTTTTCACTTATATATGGTGGACAGTTCTTTTACACATGGATGATACTACTTTGTAAACTGTGTTACTAGAGTTAT
Organism: Tachypleus tridentatus; assembly: GCF_004210375.1. Lineage (NCBI taxonomy): Eukaryota > Metazoa > Arthropoda > Merostomata > Xiphosura > Limulidae > Tachypleus > Tachypleus tridentatus. Next base: position 130,942,703 of record NC_134833.1, read on the forward strand.
TGTTGTTATGGCGGATGGTGTTTCTACAAATGAAATAGTTAAACAAAATGACGAGTTCATTGTAGAATGTTTCAACATGTCTGAACATGTTATTACGTCATCAACATTGTATTGTAGGTTTAATTATGTTTCCTAAAAGTTATAAGTAAAATTATATTAATGGGACAATTATTATAACACGTGCCAGCTTTTATCACACATTGTTTCTTAATATATCCGTTAATTAAACAAGGCAAATATTATAACATAGACCCATTTATAATTCTCCATCTCTTAATGTATAAAATAATTCAATAGTTCGTACAGTTTTTACTTCTCTGATTGATAGACATTCAGTGCTTTGTTTTTATACATATTGAATGTGACAGTTAGTCAATCAGTGCTTTGTTTTTATACATATTGAATGTGACAGTTAGTCAATCAGTGCTTTGTTTTTATACATATTGAATGTGACAGTTAGTCAATCAGTGCTTTGTTTTTATACATATTGAATGTGACAGTTAGTCAATCAGTGCTTTGTTTTTATACATATTGAATGTGACAGTTAGTCAATCGTGTTTGAACTCCTGATTTAATAAGCTGATTTCAGTTAACCTTCTGTATTGACTTTATATTACTTCATTTACGTATTTTCATACGTTTTCTGTGTAAAATACATCACTAATTCATTTCTATAGTAAACATATTATATAATATATATTCACTCCGAAAATGATGCTTATTTAAATCTCTAAACAATGTACAATAATTTTTATATTTAACTTTATAAATCAATTGGTTTTGCTAAAGTTTAAATAAATAGTTATGAATAACCATTACTGTCCTTACTTTTCTATAGATATTTTCTCAAATCTTTGACTATAGTTTGTTTTTTGCTGACTGAAACTTTATGCATACAGACTTGACAAGTAATGTGCATACAGACTTGACAAGTAATGTGCATACAGACTTGATAAGTAATGTGCATAACATTTCAAGACACAAAACGTTTACTGCACATATATATCACTATTTTCAACTTATTTCAACTTATCGCTGGTACTTCAGCTGATAGCAAGTTGAGAAAGCTTAAACTTTTGTATGAAACCAAATGGTGTGATTGCCTGAGAGTAAAACCAGTAATAGCTTTCGTTTCTACAAAACTTACAGAAAAACCAAAAGTTATATTTCCGTATTTTTAACACTTAATTTTACATACACTATAACATTTAAATTTCTTAGTTAACTGAAGCATCAGATACATTTTTCCCAAATGAACCTAGTTGATAACTAAAAAACAGTTGATAATCGTAATTTGAAAGGACTTTACGTTACTAATTAAGTAATTATTCTTTCACGATTTGTAATTTCACGAATTTATTTACTGTTTATTGTTACAACATCAACGTAAAATCACAGACTATACAAGTATACTGCAACATTTATTAACAAAACTTAAATATAACAACTGTACTATAAACATCTACACTTATAAAATACTGGATTAGGTTTTATATTTTTCATTTGTGCAACATTGTGTGAAAAGAAGCATATCGTACTAAAGACATGGCGTTACATAAATCAACAAATAAAAGATTTAATGGAAACTAAACATGTAAGATTTTAGTTTGTAGGATCAGAGAAACTACTTATAGAGTGTTTTAAAACATCTATTTTTAATACACGTATATTTGTAATTGTTTCATTAACACGTGACACATTATCTTTCACTTCACTAAGGCCTGGCATGGCCGGGTGGGTTAAGGCGTTCGACTCGTAGTCTGAGGGTCGCGGGTTCGAATCCAGGTCGCACCAAACACGCTCGCCCTTTCAGCCGTGGGGGCGTTATAATGTGACAGTCAATCCCACTATTCGTTGGTAAAAGAGTAGCCCAAGATTTGGCGGTGGGTGGTGATGACTAGCTGCCTTCTATCTAGTCTTACACTGCAAAATTAGGTACGGCTAGCGCAGATAGCCCTCGAATAGCTTTGCGCGAAATTTAAAAAAAAAAATTCACTTCACTTGTACTTTATAGAAATATAGTCAAATATACATTAATTCCCAGTTACGAATCAGTGTTCTGTAATTATTTTATATAAAACCTACGTTTAATCAACATGTTTCAAATATATATTAATACATGTAAGTAAAATATTTTACTTACTAAGTATCATACGTAGTGAACCATTTATTAACAAACCTTCAAGATACACTAATATGTGATTCATACAAACATCTTAGTTTATAAACTAATTAAGTAGTTTTCATACAGTTTTAGTACATTATATCCATGTTACAACTTGTTCACTTCAGTTTAGTTTATAAGATGGTCAATGTAGTTTATCAACATAAAACGATAGTGTACAGTTTTTGTATTCTGCTGACTTCATATTTTAAAACAAAATTTTTTATATCCACTACTCAATAAGACTAAACTGTGACCAACATGCAACAATTGGTAAATATTTCAGACAGGATCAGTCGGAAAATATAAGTCATTCTCATCTTACAATTATATCCACTGACAAAAACACCAAATTGTACTCTGTTCAGCCCAAAGATCAAAACACCTAATTGTACTCTGTTCAGCCCAAAGATCAAAACACCTAATTGTACTCTGTTCAGACCAAAGATCAAAACACCTAATTGTACTCTGTTCAGACCAAAGATCAAAACACCTAATTGTACTCTGTTCAGACCAAAGATCAATTGCATGTGTCTAGCTTAGTCTTTTACGAGAAATTACACACCATGAATATCAGATTCAAACAAGTATATATGAACAACTGATACAAGTCTCCACTTGTATTTATAATATAAAACCTTTGTTTCGTCATAACCCAATATGCTGTCATTAGTATATGTAAGTACAATCACGCAGTTAACAAAGGAACAGGCCCGGCATGGCCAAGCGTGTTAAGGCGTGCGATTCGTAATCCGAGGGTCGCGGGTTCGCATCCTCGTCGCGCCAAACATGCTCGCCCTTTCAGCCGTGGGGGCGTTATAATGGTACGGTCAATCCTACTATTCGTTGGTAAAAGAGTAGCCCAAGAGTTGGCGGTGGGTGGTGATGACTAGCTGCCTTCCCTCTTGTCTTACACTGCTAAATTAGGGACGGCTAGCACAGATAGCCTTCGAGTAGCTTTGTGCGAAATTCATAAAAACAAAGAAACAAAGGAACTAAAACAAAGCGTCGTGATACATCAATATGATTTTTGTAAAACCACCTTATAATACATGACTCACAAAACACTGTAGTAGTTCTCAGGCTCTTTGCTTCCATTTTCCTTATTTGATAATTTTGACACTCGCCATTTAAAATTGAAAATATAAATTTAAAATATTTAAAAACTTTTACATGGCCAGACAAACAAGCTCCTATAGATGTCACTATATTTAATAAGACAACACTTAAACAATAAAGTGATGGTATATATATATAATAGCGTGGAGAGTATGAAACAGTTATGAGCATTCAGTGTATGATACAGTTTTTTATGGATTGAAATAAAGAAACCCACAAACACAATACTACCACCAAGTCTAAAGAAAATATAAGTAAAATACTTTTGGACAGACAAACACAAGCATACTATTTACATAGATTACACACCATGAATATTATTTTCTAACAAGTACGTTTGAACAAATAATATACGTCTCCATTTATAAAACTCATGTTTTATCATAGTCCAATATACTGTTGTTAATATAAGTTGACCCGGCAGGGCCAGGTGGGTTTAGGTGTTCGACTCGTAATCTGAGGGTCGCGGGTTCGCATCCCCGTCGCACCAAACATGCTCGCCCTATCAGCCGTGGGTGTGTTATAATGTGACGGTCAATCCAACTATTCGTTGGTAAAAGATTAGCCTAAGAGTTGGCGGTGGGTGGTGATGACTAGCTGCCTTCCCTCTAGTCTTACACTGCAAAATTAGGGGCGGCTAAAGCAGATAGTCCTCGAGTAACTTTGCGCGAAATTCAAAAACAAACTAAAACAAATTAATATAAATAAAGTTGTACGCTTCACAAGCATATTGAAACATATATTAACAAAACTTCAACATATATTATTTACTCAAACATCTTAGTTTACAAAATGCCAACATGTAACTTAAGAGAAAACTGTAAGGTAACATGTTAAACACATCTCATCTACTGTTCATCATTAGAGAATATATTTCACATCCAAAATAATCTGTATGTCACTAAACTCAACAGTCAGTAATAAACGAATTTATCTATTCTTCCACTGTAACTAAAGAGAGAACTGTAAGGTAACATGTTATGACTTTATACAATTTCTGTTACTGTAATGAACTTTATTAATTTTCAAAAATCTTATAACAATTTTGTTTACGTTTAAAAAATAAAAACCAAAACTCTATTTTAGTGTTAGATGGTAGAAATAATGCTAATTTAATTATAATAAACATGATCTTTGAACAATGGTCTCAAGAGATAAATCTTGTCACGTCGGTGAATTCCTGACAAGGTTTTATGTATATTTATATGAGAGCTTCTTATAAATTGGTTTCGTGTAAAAGGATAGATATTAATTTTATTGTAGACCCTACCTTTTCGTAGAACTTCCAGATATATCATTGTATTGAAAACGTCCACTATAACATTCACGTTACATAATGTTCCAATGATAGAGTAATGAAACATCTTATTGTTTAACACATTATCTGACATATTCTCAATATTGTTGTGAGGATGATAATTTAATTTTTAATATTCTGTGTTATTTTCATCACGTACAAATGTTGCATGACAATAGAAGTGGTAGATTCTCAAATTGAAGTCATTAACTACAATATGGCTAATGAACAAACATAGGTCAATAGGGGAGTCTAATTGAGTAGAAAAAAGACAAGAATTGTATGCTGATTGAAATGTATTAGACTTGAATAAAAGTTAATCTTGCCAATCCAATATTTTGTAATTCATACATGTTTTAGTTTTTATTATTCCTAAATATCAAAGGTTTTTTAGTCGTCAGTGGAATTTGCCACTTGGATAAATTTGTAGAACGCAACCCGACTTGTAAAATGGATAATGTCAATCTTTTTTTTTGTGTATAAACAATTACACCCTGAAGAGGATAGATTATCTATACATTTTGCTAAACTATATTTATAAACAATAAATATGTGAGCTCTAGATCCAAAAGCAGAAAACCGTAACTTCCTGATTTGTAAACAACAAATATGTGAGCTCTAGATCGAAAACAGAAAACCGTAACTTCCTGATTTGTAAACAACAAATATGTGAGCTCTGGATCGAAAACAGAAAACCGTAACATCCTGATTTGTAAACAACAAATATGTGAGCTCTAGGTCGAAAACAGAAAACCGTAACTTCCTGATTTGTAAACAACAAATATGTGAGCTGTAGATCGAAAACAGAAAACCGTAACTTCCTGATTTGTAAACAACAAATATGTGAGCTCTAGATCGAAAACAGAAAACCGTAACTTCCTGATTTTGTAAACAACAAATGTGTGAGATCTAGATCGAAAACAGAAAATTGTAACTTTCTGATTCATCCTCAAAACTTGAGAATATCATGAATGTACATTTAGTTTTCTGTATTAACATGTAAAATAGAAGAATATAATAATTTATTTTTTTACTGGCAACCAAGTTTAATAACGTTCGACTTATTTTAAGTGTAAAGTATACTTTTTAATGATGAACAATAAATTTGATGCACATATTAAATGTTAAAAAATCGTCTTTTTTTGTAATCCATAACTTTTATTGAAAAAGCAACAATATAAAAGGTTTTGTCTTGAATGTTTCATAAAAGTTTAAAATGTATAATATATGTACATTATTCGTAATAAATCCAGCACAAAGTTGTCTTTTATAACTTGATGCTTTGTTAATAAATGTTGGTGTATGTGTGATGCTTGACAAATCTGTAACATTACTTATATATATATTGATAATAGTATATTGGGGTATGGTGAAACACGTCAGTTTTAAGCAGTTGGGAGGTAATGTTAGGGTTAAGATCTAATCTTCAGTATGAGTCAGTTCAATTACTGATTTAAAGTCTATGATATGTTTTGTAATTTCTAGCAAAAAAAGTTTTTTATCATATTAGCCTGAATCACTTTTGGCAATTTCTCTTATATTTTATATACAGTGGTTTATTCTATTTGATTAATAACATGTTAGAACAAGACTATTCCACAAGTAGTATTACATTGGGCTATATGTCAGTATTTTATAAACTAAGATGCTTGTGTAAACAGTATATAAGTACCTATTGAAGTTTGGTTTAAGAATGCTCAGTATAGCTGTTAGGTTATGACTTTACTCACATATATTAATGATAGTATATTGGGCTATGATAGAACATGAGCTTTGTATTAGAAATGTAACTAAAAACTTGTATTAGATTTTCAAACATACTTGTTGGAAACCAATATTAACAGTGTGTAATTTATCATAAAAGACTAAGTTAGACATGTAAATGTTTGTATTTTATAAGCTAAAATGATTTCCTAAATAGTATATTAGTGTTAACAAATGTTTTACTATGTTTATTAATCATGTGATTTTACTTTTTCATATTTATGATATTATATTGGACTAGGATAGAACATGGAATCCTCTAGCTTCATTCTTTTCTCTTTCCTTCTGCTCCTTTCATTTTCGGCTTCCTCATTTGTATTTGTATGCAAGCATTTTCAATTACCAGCATTTAGTGGTAATGACAGAAAAGTAGTGTACAAGGTTATAATTTGCACATAACATCAAAGGCAAAGCAATATGATCTAGATATGTTTTATAGGCATTTTGTTAAACGAATATAAATATTAACAAAACCAAAAGGTTAAAAACCTTTTGTTTCCAAATTAAGCTTCGCTGAGTCATTTGGCTGTTTGGCTCCAATAAACTTCACCATTTCTACGCTCCATGCTTTGGTCCTGAACACATGAAATGCAAACTTACTGACTTTAAAACATTGTACAAAACATTTAAGTAATTGCTTTTGTTCTTTTGTTTTTTGTTGGAATTCACACAAAGCTGCTTGATGACTATGTGCACTAGTTACCTAATTAGAATTTTATTCTAATTTACTAATGAGATGTGTGTATGCAGGATGTTCAAAAAGTCTAGAACCATGGACACTTCAACAAATTTTACAGAATGTACTCTACATGCGATTCTTGTAATTTGAAAGAACTTTGGAGTAACGCGACTTTTTTATGTTTTGACAAAGCCATAATTACTCTCGTATCTGAAAATAAAACAAGTTACAAATCACCGATGGTTTCAGACTTTTTGGATACCCTGTAGATTATTTGTTTCAGGATCCTCGGCAGAATATTTCCACAAATAAAACGTACAATAAAAGTTCAAACTAGTAAGTTATGCTCAGTAAATTTGCACAATGCTTCATCTCACGAGACAAAAACTTTTAATATTTGGTGCAGTGCATCCTGTTTCAACGCAAAGCTATACAATAAGATATCTGCGCTCTATCTATCAAGGGGGGTTGAATCATTAGAATTTAGCTTTATATCTCTGTAAAACTACGGTCGAACCACTAGGGACTACACGTGAGGAGGTTAATGTTCTTGTATAACTAGGTATGGGTCATCCCTGGTTCGTTATTTTGGGTTTCCTGTGGAGGATTATTAGTCTAAAGCACTTGGTACTGAAGAGAAAGTTGATACACATTACACTCCTAGGAAATCGACGAAATAACTTTATTACATTCAAAATACTATGATTATATTATAATGTCCTAAGTGTATCAGAAGGAGATAAGAACACATGTGAGCGATTATTTCCAGTCACTTTATTAAGACAGCATATATCAGTTAAAAAATAATACAGTCTTCGTAAAGAGCACACAACTTTGTGGAACAATGGTATCGAGTGTCAATACTGTCACAAAAAATGTCAAAGTATGCTTATAAAATAAAGAAATTTGTAATGTATTTTTTATTTAAAATTAATACAACACAAAAAGTGTTTCATACGAATGCAACGTATTTACAAACGTAAATGCAACGTATTTACAAAAATTAAATGTCAATACGAAAACAGAAAACAGTTCATTTCATGTTGCCAAAATCAAACGATTTTTCTTCTTCAAATGCTATTTTATAGTAGTTTCACAGAGAATATCTTACATTATTCAGCGTCCATATTACTTCCAGACTACCTTTCTACTATACTAATATAACATGTAAGAAAGTGCACTGTCTTCACTGGGAATAAATTTTAGGCTTGACATGGGATCATAATCTGGAAAAGTGATCCCTTTTAAACTCGAAAATATTTTACTCCACTGGTAAGCACAAATGTAAATATAAACATTTTTATGTACAGTCAATACAAAGGTGTTTGCTTCCCAGTGGTACCGGCAATATGTCTGCGAAGTTACAACACTAGAATTCGAGGTTTAATGCCTTTGGTTGGCAAAATATAGATAGCCCAATGTGTTGCGTTGTGCTTAACTTCAGTCAAAGATGTTTTCACTAGTGAATATGTGCTGCCATCTGTAGGCTTGATGCTAAATTTTTGTGAATGACGTGACCCGAAAGCCGAAACAAGACTTGTATTTATTAGCCTGAAAGTACAGGGTGTTCGGAAAGTCACTGTACAGTTTTGTAATCATATGTTATTATATTTCGAATTTTGATCCTAATATGGTTTTAACAACTGAAGAACGTGTATGGCTCGTCGAACACGTATTCCGAGAAGGTGGTAGATACACAGATGTGGTGAGACAGTGATTTGCTGAAAAATTCCCAGATACATCTGTTCCACATCACAATGCAGTTCGTAACCTTGTTGATAAGTTTCGGGAAACAAGATCAGTGGATGATGCCAAACGCTGTGGAAGGCTAGCAAAGCTATTGGAGGAGAAACTGTTGGATATTTCTGACAGTGTGATGCAGGGTCCATCAAAATCATTACGAAAGTTAGCTCAGCAGCATGATATTGGTCTTGGAACTGCTCATAAGGCCGTCAGAAAGAAATTAAAGCTCTTCCCATACAAAATAATGGCGGTACAATAACTGGAAGCAACTGATAATGAAAAACGAATACGCTATTGCAGATGGTTTAACCGATTTATCGAAGATAATACATCTAATGTGTTGGATGCGACCTTTTTCACCGACGAAGCATTGCTTCATCTCTCGGGTTATGTTAATTCACAAAATTCAAGATTGTGGTCATCCAATAATCCTCACAGTTTGCACGAAACACCCCTACATGATTTCAAGGTTGGTGTGTGGGTTGTGATTTCCAGATGTTGAATTGTTGGCCCTATTTTCTTTATGAACACAATAAACAGAGAGCACTATTGTTCAGAGATTCTTCACACCTTCATCGATCAGATAACGAGTGCTGAAATCAATTGCTAATGGTTTCAACAGGATGGTGATATTGCCCACACATCTTACAGATCTATGCGGTTATTAAAGGAATGTTTTGTAGACCGCATTATTTCGAAAGACGTGTGACCTGGATCTTAGTCCACCAGACTTTTATTTATGGGAAGCAGCAAAATCTGCAGTGTACCGAGATCGTCCACGCACACTGGATGACTTGAAAACAGCGATAAGAGCATTCATTCAGTCTATTTTAAGCCAGCAACTGACAGCGGTGTTTAGAAACAAAATAAGAAGGATCCAAGCCTGTATTGACGCCAACGGGGTTCAGTTTCAACATTGTTTATAATTGTCATTCATATTTACCTATTATATTCTATATTGAAACATGTCTGTTAATAAATATATAAGTGCACAGTGACTTTCCGAGCACCCTGTACTTGCAATAATAAACTTTTTCAGCACGTGTCGAGTTATTATATATTTTTAATATTATAATGTTTCATATAACATACAGCTTAAGATGTTTGAAGAGTGTTGTTTAAAATATTTTGTCCTAAATGTTCATTTTTTTTTAATTTAGCGCAAAGCTACTCGAGGGCTATCTGTGCTAGCTGTCCCTAATTTAGCAGTGTAAGACTAGAGGGAAGACAGCTAGTCATCACGACCCACCACCAACTCTTGGGCTACTCTTTTACCAACGAATAGTGGGATTGACCGTCACATTATAACGCCCCCACGGCTGAAAGGGCGAGCATGTTTGGCGCGACCGGGATTCGAACCCGCGATTCTCATATTAGGAGTCGAATGCCTTAACACACTTGGCCATGCCGGGCCTTGTCCTAAATAAACTTTCTGAAGTCTACTGGATCGAAAAACCTATTTTATTACTACCCCTAGTTATTTTATAAACACACATTGAACTGTATAATTGGTGTAAAATATTTTCCATTAAGAAATGATTTATTTTACATTTTAGAATAACAATTCCTCTTTGTTAACTTTCGTCGAGTGTATTTACAGGAATCACATCAATACTCATGAAAACAATTGTCCTAATTTTTTAGGTTTAAGAGGGTATATTCCAGCATATTTACACACGTATCAACGCAGACTCTTACAAATATCTATGAATCATTTTAAATTTTCCTTAATTTGTTGGGGCGACATCTAGTGTGATTAATGAATATTTTTCCCGAAGTGCTTTAGTTTACGCTGTTGACCTGGATACCGACAGAGAGTATACAAACATAAGTTAGAGCCGCAGGCGAGAAGGAAGTAGCACGTGGTTGACTGACAGTTGGTTGGAAAACCTGATGTTTGAATTTTCTAAACTATCAGGAAGAATTTCTCACATTTA